>NC_046205.1:8380000-8432973 GCF_011004875.1 Balearica regulorum gibbericeps | reverse complement strand
AACTTAGCTTTCAGAGGGCCGGGGATCTAGAACCATCCGCAACGGAGGACCTGCGTGCTGTGCGTTGGCAAACCGGGATGGTCCTGCAGTCGCTTGGTTCCTCTTCATCAGCTACCATTAAAAAAAACCCCACAACACAAACAATACAACAGTGCCAGTCAGCATCGCGCTGCTCAACACCGACCTCTCCCGCAACACCCCCCTCCTCATAACCGCCGTGGCTTTCCACTCACCTGCTCGTTCCAGAGACTGACACCGCAGCTGTCATCGCCTGTGGCGCCTAGAGACACAAGAGACACAAAATTACTCCTGTGTTTGTGGGAAGTCACCATTCCCAGGATCGCCCTTGCTGTTTTTCCAGCTCACCTCAAATGCATATCCAGTTCCAACAGTGGCCACACAGCTCCTGCAAAACCAGAGGGAAACGCTCAAATGAGTTGCCATATAGTGCTCTGGTATGAGAAACCGACGAGCATCTAACCTTCTCGGACCGCTCCTCGGCACGCGGCTTCGCCCCTCCGAGGCTCCCCGCGGCACCTGCCAAAAACAAAGCAGAGAGGCACGTGCCGAGACGGTGCCCAAAACCGCAGCCTGCCCGCACAGATTCTTATCTCCTGTTCCTTTACCTCAGCCGCTTGCTCACCTAGCCTCTGTCATTTCAGGCTGCCATGCTTGCACCCCACCTAGAAAACACAAACAAAGAACATCTGCATCTTAGCCATCAATGTGACACCTGAAAAATAACCGCTACTTCAGCCCACTAGTCGCTGCGCACCTGGCCCGAGTCACCTCCCGTGCTGATATCCAGCTTCACGCCTTCAAAAAAAATCAAGAATCCCCAGACAAATCTGAATGTAGCCATACAGCCACCAGCCACCTCTTCCCTCCGATGCCACCGGCCGACCCGCCTTCATGCAGCACTCTGCTCGCCGCCTCTGCCGCTCTTTGGTGCGCATCTTCTCTGTCCGCAACTGAAAAAAACACGCCAAATTCTTAAACAAGTCACCCAGACGCTGAGTGAGAGCCAAACCATTCCAGACCGGGCATATCAACATACTAACCGTACACTCTTATTGCTATTCCACCTAACCCTGACTCAACAACCCCGGGCAGAGCAGCTCCACGCCCAACACGTGCGCGCGCACACACACACACAGAGACCAGCACTACACAGAACTCTACAAATGATGTGACACAAAGCTGAGAGAAAACTCTCAGCGAGAAGAAGGACTCCCGGACCAGAGACGAATGTCGAGCGAGACGACCGACAGGGCGCGACGCCCAGGCGAGGAAGCTCTACGGCAACCCCAGAAGAGAATTGACTGTCATGGCCCGTTAAAAGAAGTTACGGTCAAAACAGAGATGACGGATGCACGAGAAGCGGTCTTCGAGACCTAAGAACGCAAGGATGCGGGGAGGAAGCCCCGGTCCCTGAAAAGGGATGGCTGGAGAGCAGAGGTCCCGGCACAGCCTGGGAAGAAGCTGCAAGAAGAGGGGATCCGCTGGAAACTTCGGAGATGCAAGACCGATCCACACCGTAAGCTTGCTGTGCAAGAAAAGAAGCGCCCGATCGACACTACCCCGACGAGTACGGGCATTCGAGACCCTAGGGATGGCGCCCGAGAAGCACGCCGTGCCCCTCGAGCGCAAAGAGGGCGCCCAGACCCGAGGAAGGGCTAACACACAGAAAACAAACATGTACAACAAACATACCACAGACACAGGCTGGAACTGCCCTGCCCGGCACAGTCTAGCATCGTGCTGACAAATAACCTGCTCCCTTTGCCCACCCAAATCGCGCTGCTCCCAGACAGCTCTCTCCCCTGCGCTAACCACAAAACCCCTCCCCTGCAGCCCTCAAACTTGCCCCTTTCCTACATCCCACTCCCTCCCTAGCCCCGGTCCCTCAACTTAGCTTTCAGAGGGCCGGGGATCTAGAACCATCCGCAACGGAGGACCTGCGTGCTGTGCGTTGGCAAACCGGGATGGTCCTGCAGTCGCTTGGTTCCTCTTCATCAGCTACCATTAAAAAAACCCCACAACACAAACAATACAACAGTGCCAGTCAGCATCGCGCTGCTCAACACCGACCTCTCCCGCAACACCCCCCTCCTCATAACCGCCGTGGCTTTCCACTCACCTGCTCGTTCCAGAGACTGACACCGCAGCTGTCATCGCCTGTGGCGCCTAGAGACACAAGAGACACAAAATTACTCCTGTGTTTGTGGGAAGTCACCATTCCCAGGATCGCCCTTGCTGTTTTTCCAGCTCACCTCAAATGCATATCCAGTTCCAACAGTGGCCACACAGCTCCTGCAAAACCAGAGGGAAACGCTCAAATGAGTTGCCATATAGTGCTCTGGTATGAGAAACCGACGAGCATCTAACCTTCTCGGACCGCTCCTCGGCACGCGGCTTCGCCCCTCCGAGGCTCCCCGCGGCACCTGCCAAAAACAAAGCAGAGAGGCACGTGCCGAGACGGTGCCCAAAACCGCAGCCTGCCCGCACAGATTCTTATCTCCTGTTCCTTTACCTCAGCCGCTTGCTCACCTAGCCTCTGTCATTTCAGGCTGCCATGCTTGCACCCCACCTAGAAAACACAAACAAAGAACATCTGCATCTTAGCCATCAATGTGACACCTGAAAAATAACCGCTACTTCAGCCCACTAGTCGCTGCGCACCTGGCCCGAGTCACCTCCCGTGCTGATATCCAGCTTCACGCCTTCAAAAAAAATCAAGAATCCCCAGACAAATCTGAATGTAGCCATACAGCCACCAGCCACCTCTTCCCTCCGATGCCACCGGCCGACCCGCCTTCATGCAGCACTCTGCTCGCCGCCTCTGCCGCTCTTTGGTGCGCATCTTCTCTGTCCGCAACTGAAAAAAACACGCCAAATTCTTAAACAAGTCACCCAGACGCTGAGTGAGAGCCAAACCATTCCAGACCGGGCATATCAACATACTAACCGTACACTCTTATTGCTATTCCACCTAACCCTGACTCAACAACCCCGGGCAGAGCAGCTCCACGCCCAACACGTGCGCGCGCACACACACACACAGAGACCAGCACTACACAGAACTCTACAAATGATGTGACACAAAGCTGAGAGAAAACTCTCAGCGAGAAGAAGGACTCCCGGACCAGAGACGAATGTCGAGCGAGACGACCGACAGGGCGCGACGCCCAGGCGAGGAAGCTCTACGGCAACCCCAGAAGAGAATTGACTGTCATGGCCCGTTAAAAGAAGTTACGGTCAAAACAGAGATGACGGATGCACGAGAAGCGGTCTTCGAGACCTAAGAACGCAAGGATGCGGGGAGGAAGCCCCGGTCCCTGAAAAGGGATGGCTGGAGAGCAGAGGTCCCGGCACAGCCTGGGAAGAAGCTGCAAGAAGAGGGGATCCGCTGGAAACTTCGGAGATGCAAGACCGATCCACACCGTAAGCTTGCTGTGCAAGAAAAGAAGCGCCCGATCGACACTACCCCGATGAGTACGGGCATTCGAGACCCTAGGGATGGCACCCGAGAAGCACGCCGTGCCCCTTGAGTGCAAAGAGGGTGCTGAGAGCTAAAGAAGGGCTAAGACACACAAGACAAGACACACAGACATAACACAGGCTGGAACTGCCCTGCCCGGCGCAGGCTAGCATCGTGCTGACAAGTAACCCGCTCCATTTGCCCACCCAAGGGGGGCAGCTCCCAGACAGCCCTCTCCCCTACGCTAACCATAAAACCCCTCCCCTGCAACCCCCAAACTGGCCCCCTCCACAGCCCGCTCCCTCCCCGGCCATGGTCCCTCAACTTAGCTCATAGAGGGCCAGGGATCTGGAACCATCCGCAATCAACAAGGTGCACACCATGCATCAGCTACATGAGACATTCCTGCAGTCGCCAGTTTCCTCTTCATCATCTACACTAAAAAACTCAGAACACACGACCAAACAGTGCCATGGGTCAGCATCGCACCGGTCGACGCCAACCTCTCCCACAACATCCCCCCTCCTCAGAAGCACCGTGGCTTTCCGCTCACCTGCTCGTTCCAGAGATGAACCCTGCAGCTGTCATCACTTGTGGCACCTAAGACGCCAAGAGACACAAGATTACTCCTACATTTCTGAGGAGTTACCGTGCCCACAATCACCCTTGCTGTTCCTCCGGCTCACCTCAAACAGGCATCTGGTTCCAAATGGGTGGCCGCACAGCACCTGCAAAACCAGAGGGAAAGGCTCAAACTAGGTGCCATATAGTGCTGTGCTATTAGACACTGACAGATGCCTCACCTTCTCGGACCGCTCCTCGGCACACGGCTTCGCCCCTCCGAGGCTCCCTGCGGCACCTGCCAAAAACAAAGCAGAGAGGCACGTGCCGAGACGGTGCCCAAAACCGCAGCCTGCCCGCACACATTCCTACCTCCCCATCCCCTACCTTAGCTGCTCGCTCACCTGGCCTCCGTCATTTCAGGCTGCCGTGCTTGCGCCCCACCTAGAAAACACAAACAAAGAATACCTGCATCTTAAACAGTGATGCAACACCTGACAAATAATGCTGTACTTCAGCCCGCTAGTCGCTGCTCGCATGGCTCGAGTCACATCCCATGTCCGCGTCCTACAGGGTCCATATCCAGCTTCACACCTTCAAAATAAAAACCACACACAAATGAGAATGCAGCCATATAGCCACCTCTTCCCTCCGACACCACCGGCCGACCTACCTTCGTACGGCACTCTGCTCGCCGCCTCTGCCGCTCTTTGGTGCGCATCTTCTCTGTCCGCAACTGAAAAAAAACACGCCAAATTCTTAAACAAGTCACCCGGATGCTGAGTGAGAGCCAAACCATTCCAGACCGGGCATATCAACATACTAACCGTACACTCTTATTGCTATTCCACCTAACCCTGACTCAACAACCCCGGGCAGAGCAGCTCCACGCCCAACACGCACACACACAGAGACCAGCGCTACACAGAACTCTACAAATGATGTGACGCAAAGCTGAGAGAAAACTCTCAGCGAGAGGGAGGACTCCCAGACCAGAGACAATGTCGAGCGAGATGACCGACAGGGCGTGACACCCAGGCGAGGAAGCTCTACGGCAACCCCAGAAAAGAATGGACCGCGATGGCCTGTTATAAGATGTTACTGTCAAAACCGAGGTGAGGGATGCAGCAAGCCAGTCTTCGAGACCTAAAAACGTAAGGATGCAGCGAAAAAGCCGCAGTCCCTGAAAAGGGATGGCTGAGGAGCAGAGCTCCCGATACAGCCGGCGACAAGGCTGCAAAAAGAAGACCCGCCGGAAGCTTCCGAGATGCGAGACCGATCCATGCCATAAGCTTGCTACACGAGCAAAGAAGCACCCCGTTGGCACTACGCCGATGAATACAGGCATTCGAGAGCCTAGGGATGGTGCCCCAGAAGCATGCCACGCCCCTCAAGCACAAATGGGGCATTGAGAGCTAAGGAAGGGCTAAAGACATACAACACAAGACACACAAACATAAAAGTAGACTGGAACTGCCCTGCCCAGTCTAGCATGGTGCTGACAAGTAACCCGTTCCCTTTGCCTGCCCAAAGGGGACTGCTCCCAGACAGCCCTCTCCCCTACGCTAACCATAAAACCCCTCCCCTGCAACCCCCAAACTGGCCCCCTCCACAGCCTGCTCCCTCCCCAGCCACGGTCCCTCAACTTAGCTTTCAGAGGGCCGGCAATCCAGAACCGCCCACGACAAGTAACATGCGCATTGGCCAACTGGGATGTTCCTGCAGTTGCCTGGACCCTCTTCATCATCTACAGTAAAAAAAACCCACAAAAAAGCAGTGCCAGTCAGCATCTCACCGGCCAACATCAACCTCGCCCTCAACACCCCCCTCCTCAAAACAGCCACGTCTTTCCGCTCACCTGCTCGGTCGAGAGACGGACCCTGCGGCTTTCATCCCTCGTGGCACCTAAGAGACCGAGAGACACAAAATTACTCCTACGTTTCAGAAGTCACTGCTCCCACAATAGCTCTCGCTATTCATCCATCTCACCACCAGCACCGATATGCTGCTTCACTCGTCGCTTCACAATAATAAAAGCCACATACACAAATTGTAATGTTGTCATACAGCCACCGGCCACATCTTCCCTCCGACACCTCTGGCTGACCCACCTCCTTACGGCGCTCCGTTCGCCTCCTCTGCTGCTCTTTGGTGCGCATCTTGTCCGTCTGCATCTGACAAAAAAAACCCACCAAATGACTAAACAAGTCACCCGGATGCCAAGCGATAGCTGAACAATTCCAGATCTCTTGTTCCCATTTAAGAATACCACCCAGAGCTCAACTACAGACTCCCAGTAAAAAACACCCGCAAACATTAAGTTCCTCACAGACAGGCCTTTGACACTTTTGAGAGTCAATCGGCTTTCACTACCCCAGAACTCCCCCTCCCAGGCGGCTCCTGTAGTCATCTCCACAGCACGCTACAGAGTCGCCGCTCCACGCAGCCTGCCGACAGCTACTCGATCCGAAGCGACTACACAACCTTTGCACCGAGCGGTCTGGGCGTTGCGACGTACCAACCGTACGCTCTTACGGCTATTCCGCCTAACCCCGACTCGACACCCCCGGGCAGAGCAGCTCCACGCCCAACACACACACACACACAGAGACCGAGGCTACAGAGAATGCAACAAACAACGCGACTCAAAGATGAGAGAAAACTCTCAGCGAGAAGGACTCCCGGACCAGAGACGATGTCGAGCGAGACGACCGACAGGGCGCAACGCCCAGGCGAGGAAGTTCTATGGCAACCTCAGAAAAGAATGGACTGTAATGGCCCATTATAAGAAGTTACCATCCAAACCGAGATGATGGATGTGCAAGAAGCTGATCCTCAAGACCTACGAGCATCCGGATGCAGGGAAGAAGCCCCAGTCCCTGAAAAGGCATGGCTGAAAATGTGTCACATCTCCTGATGCAGCCTAGAAAGAAGCTGCAAGAAGGGGACCCAGCAGAAACTTCTATAATGGAAGATCAATCCATGCCATAAGATTGCCGCACAAGAAAAGAAGCGCCCAATTGGGGCTACGCCGATGAGTAGAGGTATCGGAAAGCCTAGGGTTGGCACCCGAGAAGCACGCCGTGCCCCTTGAGCTATAAGAGAGCATTGAGACCCGAGGAAGGGCTAAGACACACAAGACAAGATACGCGACAACTCAGACACAGGCTGGAGCTGCCCTGCCCGGCACAGTCTAGCACGGTGCTGATGAGTAACCCGGTCCCTTGGCCTGCCCAAAAGGGACTGCTCCCAGACAGCCCTCTCCCCTACGCTTACCATAAAACCCCTCCCCTGCAACCCCCAGGCTTGCCCCCTCCTCATCCCAGACAGCCCTCTCCTCTACACTAACTTTAAATGCCTTCACTCCCTCACCCCCGCCCCTACAACTTCCTACCTTGTCCCTTCCTCCCAGACCCTCCCCGGCCCCAGTCCCTCAAGTTAGCTTTCAGAGAGTCAGGGATCTGAAAGCTTCCTCAAATACACACCTACCGTACACCAGCTATCTGGGATGTCCTGCAGTCACCTGGTTCTGCTTCATCATCTCCATAAAGTTACGCCATAAACAAGCAGTGCCGTCTGTAAGCCACGGCACCGGTCGACGCCTACCTCTCCCACAATACCACCCCTCCTCAGAAGGGCCGTGGCGTTCTGCTCCCCTTTACCTTCTGGAGATGGACCCTGTAGCCATCATCGTTTGTGGTCCTAAGATGCCAAGAGACGCAAAAGTACCGTTACTCTTGGAGAAGTCACCGGTCCTGTTCTCCTTGCTACCGCTGCAGCTCACCTCAAATCCTCATCCAATTCCAAAAACAGCCAGCACAGCACCTGAAAAACCAAAGAGAAACACTTATCTGAGCAGCCATCATTTCCTGCTCTGGGACGGCGGCCCTGCCGACGACCGGCTCGCCTTCTCGGACCGCTTACCGGGATACGGCTTTGCCCCTCCGAGGCCGCTTACGGCACCTGAAAACCACCAAAGCGAAAGCCACGTGTCAAGGTGCTGCCCAAAACCGTGGCCTGTCCGCACCGACTCCCATCTTTCGTTCCTTTACCTCGGCCGTTCTCCCTCGCCATCTCTAGCACTTACAGGCTGCCGCGTCGAAGCTCGGGTCGCGAGCGACGCAGACTACCTCCTTACCTACAAAGCCCTTTAGGACATCACAGAGGCGGTCGGCCAATGGCAAAAGCGTGACGATCGCGACACGGCGTCTCAAAGATCCAAAATGGGCACCTTGCAACTACAGAAACTGGTGCTAAAAACGCAATAGATAAATATGAACAAGAAAATGTAACTGCCGTGACCGATACTAGGGCAAGCCTCGCTGTGTGCTTAAGGAAAAACTAGAAAGTAGAAAAAGCTTGCATGTCAGGACTGCAATAAGAAAAAGACCTCTGGCCGCAGGGTTTTTTGGGGTTTTGTTTTTGATTGGTTGTTTTTTAAATGAGCACGGGTAATACACATCCTCCTCTCCAAGACATTCCAGCAAATACAGTCATTCGAGCCTGTGCTGCAGACAATTGCAGTAAGAGGCACAGAAAGTAACAGGCACAGAAAAGCAGAGAGTTCAGGAGGGTATATTTTGATGTACTCCTCACTCGACGAGATGGCGCTCTTCTGACGGTCGGCCCCACATATTCCGACGCGAAGGAACGGATGGTTTACGGCGCATCTCGGGACTGTCGTACCTCCCGTCAGCTGCAGAGAGACTAAAACAGAACAGACCTCACTGACATCCAAATCCAACCGCAAAGCTGCCTGAGAAGGGCTGATGATCCCTCCTCCCTTTCCCAACCATCCTCCAGTCCCAAAACTTTAGAAACCCCTTTTTTTTCTCCCAAAGTCCCAGGGAAGGAACCCCACTCCTTCTAACAGCTCCTCGAGAGCTGCTCTTCTGAGCTGTTCCCTGCGTTTTGCTGGCAAGTTCTCTCTTCTGTTTTCCTGCAAAGTTGGGCTCTGCCACAGGATGGCAAAATAAGTAAAATCCTGATACTTATAATCTGTGAGGGGCCTGCCACAAGCTGTAGAGGTTCTAGAAACGACGTGGTAGTCCGTAGATGACCGGGAAACGCTGTCCTGCGCCCTGAAATATGCCGTGCCTTATGTTCTTGCTGCTTTCCTAAGACATACTAGAACTCCATCAACAGATGCATACAAGATGTTCGCCCTAAAACCCTGCTAGATGATCTCATCATCAGTCTTATTAAAAGAGATGACACCGTCAACTTACACAGTAAACAACAAAGCTCCTGAAAAAGCCAAGGCTGCACCTCCAATACAATCAGAAATTCCAGTAAAATACAACAAACCAGGAATAAAAAAAGTTACGTAGCATTAAATCCCAAGTGCAAACTCCTGAATGCTCAATCCAAAATTATTACCTTGGAAAAAATCCCCAAACCTGCATACAGGTGTGATTTCTTCTCTACATCCCGCTTAACCTCAACTATTCCCAAAGCTCTTACCTCAGGTACCTCTGCTTCCCTAAACAACAAAACAAACAGCTGAACCAACTCAAAAACTGCAATCAGCCAAAGGAATAGCAGACCACCAACACCAAAGCAGCCCAGGAGCTGAATGAGCTCCCTGGTTGAGGCCTGTGGCTCATATACCCCATGCCCCACCCACTGCCCTTCCCACCATCCCCTGGGAAAGGGGAGGGGCCGACCACCAGAAGGCTTAAAGAGGGCCAGAGGGGGCACCAGGGGTTTTCTGATCTGCCTCGAGTTTGTGCCGTGCAAAGCGCTGGAGAAAGCGATCCTTATTGAAAATGAGGATACCTGCTCTTTTATCCCAGCTTCATCTTTTGCATCAGCAATGGGTAAGTAATTAAACTTAATTTTTCCAGGGCATAGATAGAAAAAGATAAATGTCATGCTAAATTATGCAGGAAAGCGGTTTGTTAAATGCAATAGCAATACTGAAAATTACATGCTTTAGTTTCCCGTAAAAAACTCACGATGCTACGGGGTTACGCATCGCCTCTAGCGAGGTGACGCGTGCTGTCTAACTTCTACTGAATCTATGTTCTGGATGAGGCCGAATGACAAAGCAGAAATAAATCCCATAAGAATCCCTTCTCGAAAATATTTCCGGTTGCAAAGTAAATTATTTATTGTAAATCACTGATGAGTAACCTCGTCGGTCTCTCCGACTGACTCCCTTAACAGAATTAGATGTGTCCCAAAGGACACCAAAAAATCATGGAAATACAAAAAACATATCAGAAGCTCTGTGAAGCGGCCTAATGACATATAAGTAGCTAGAACTAAAATAAATTGTAAGACGCATCAAATAACGCTATGGGAGATGCGTCGATAGAAATGGACAAAGGCTGTCGCCTTCTCTGGAAAACTCAAGGGGCAATCTGAACCAAAAATAGACATCTTTGGGGTACTGGGAGACAAGTAGAAACATACTATAAGACAGAAAACAAAAAGACTGCTCTGGAGCAAAAAGGTGGCTTCGGAAAAGGTTCCGAAGGAACGAGAAGCATCGTTGCAGAAATTAGAGAGGTCCCGAAGGGGCTGGAGAGACTGAAGAAGTTTCGGGGCTGTGATGAGCTCAAAAGGGAATCGAATAAAGCACGGATGCCCTCGGGGGACGGAACGGGAACGCGCGGCACGGATGAGAGAACCGGGGTAACGGGTGCGGACTCGGGAAGGGCTCTGAGGGGAAAAGAGGGGTGCAAAGCGCCCTCCCGAGCTTAAACGGGGCTCCGGGGCGTAGGGGATGTCTCGCGAGGGCTCGGCAAAGGGAGCGGAAGAGTCCCAAAGGAGCCCGAGAGATCAAAGAAGCCGCAGAGATAACGATGTGGAACTCTGAAGAGGACTGCGACAAAGCACAGATGCCGTCGGGGGGGGGAGGGGCCGGGAGCCGAACAGAATACATCCTAAATGGCAAAGAGTAACGCGGGAGCGCTCTGAAGAGCACGAAAAAAACCCCAAAAGGTGGCTCGAGGGCACAAAAGGACGCGGGAGGGGATTTGAACAGGGCACAGATGTCGTGAGGAAGACGCTGACCCATTGGAGGCAAGAGAGATGGAGGAGAGGACAAAAAGACCGCTCTAAGGAAGAGGGATGACCCGAGGACACGTCCTGACAGACCGAGAGGGCTATGAATTACGTTCCAGAGGTAAGAGCGTGCTGAGGAGACCCTCTAAAGCCTCGGGATGAACGGAGAGTGGAAAAAAACAAAAGACGCAAAGAAAACTTAAAAAACAACAGGGTACGTGACAAGCAAGAAAGTAGTAATAATAGGGGTAGACAGCTTGATAAAAGTAGACGTGGAAAGAAAATTTAAAAGGCAAAAGGGTACAAGGGAGAGGAGAAAAAGATTTAAAAATAGGGGGACAAAACTAGATAAAAGTAGGCGTGGAAAAAAAGTTGAAAAATGAAGGCATTAAAGGAGGAAAAATTAAAAAATAAGGACAAGAAGCTAAATAAATGGACACATATAAAGAAAATTGTAAAATTCAGGGAGTACCCGACAGACGAGAAAGCAATAAAAAAATAGAGACAGGAACTAGCTAAAAGTAGATGTAGAAAAAAGTCTTAAAAGCAACAAGATTAAGGAAATAAAGGAAAAGATTAAAAACCAGGAAGATGGTAAACTGGATAAAAAATAGCCAGAGAAAGAAAATTTAGAAACAATGGGTTACAGGACAGACAGGAAACTAATAAAAAACAGGGAGAGACATATTGATAAGAGTAGACATGGAACAAAAATTTTACAAGACAGGACGCAGGAAAGAGACCGTGAGAGCCCGTGCGCCTCTGTGGGAGGGCGTGGGAGCACGTCTGAACCCGTGGGAGCCTGCGGGAGTACGTGGGAGCCCTTGTGCGCTTCTAGGAACCTTGCTGCTCCCATGGGAACTTGTGAGAACCCGTGGGAGGCCACGTGCATCTGTGGGAACCCATTTAAGCCTGTGGGAGCCTGTGAAAGCCCGTATGCCCCTGTAGAGGCCTGTGGGAGCCTCTCTGCGCCCTGGGGTGCCCGAGGGAGCCTGCGTGCACCCGTGGGAGCTTGTGAGAGCCCGTGGGATCACGCGTGAACCTGGGAGAGGCTGCGACGGACTGTGAGAGCCTGTGGGAACCTGTCTAAGCCCGTGGGAGCCCACGTGCCGCTGTGGAGGCCCATGGAAGTCTCTATGCACCCTTATGTGCCTAAGGGAGCCCGTGGGATCCTCTGTCCACCCTTGGGTGCCTGAGGGAGCCCGTATGCACCCGTAGCGTCGAGAAATTCTTTTACCGAGCAACGATTAGCTTTGAATTTAAGAAGGCCTATGAGCAATTAATGTGTATGGAGAAGACACGCTAACCTTGAGAAGAGAACCATCCCGGTGGGATTGCCCAACCACGGTCGATAAGGAAGAACGGCTTGGCCGGACGACAGAGTTAGGAAACATTCAAGGAGAAGAAATTGTCCTCGAGACTCGTGACCGTAAAAGGGAAAAAAGGAGCGGGGGGCTAACCCCCCCCCCAAAAGACCACCGACGACCACCCGAGACCCCCGCGCGTGCATAGCGTAGTTTTGCGATGCCAGCATCGTGTGAAGGCAGTAGCTAGGCGGAGACTTCTTGGAAAATGTATGAATATTCACATCTTTAAGTTATATAAAGGATGAACTTTTGTTTTAAGGTAGGCACGATAGACGGCGCTATCCCCCGTGCATCCAGCACCATAATAGAGAATGCCTGCTCTTTAATACTACATTAGCGTTAAGGAGCTCTTTTCGGGTGTTTCGGTAACGGTTTCTGGCGACCCGGAGGGGACTCTGCTTCTGAACCCGGACGGATCCGCAGGATCGTAGGACCTCCGGCCGGCACCGAGGGATTCTCAGGGAGAACCTCCAATCCCCGGACCGAAGAGCTCCGAGCAAGAGCTTTACCGGGTAAGGTAAAGGCATTCTTTTCTTTAAGGGACATTAAAGTAAGGGACGTTAAAGGTTGCCCGCCCGTAAGGCGTGGCAAAAGTCTCGTGAGGTTGGCCTATAAAGACGCCTAAGGGAAGGATTCGATCGTATCGGATGAAAGTCTGAAGGACACCCGGGTTTGGAAGAGGTGGGTTAGAGTCCCGCTGGTATGAGGGGTTCGAGTCCCCAACTTCCTGTTATTTTGTGTTAAATCATTGCTTTTGTGCTTTCATCTTGTTATTTTGTGTTAAATTATTGCTTTAGTGTTGGTGCGTTACGTTTCGTACTATTTTATAACAACTAATAAACCCTTGGCGGAACGGGGGATTCTAAAAAAATCTCCTCTAGGATGTATATTGAAATATTGGAGAAAGGTGCGGGGAGATCCTCTCGCTCTGAGGCAGCCTATGGAATATTGTAACAATTGTTGACCATTGTATGTGGGGTGGAGCAGGAATTTGAACAGATGTTGCTCAGCCTGTTGCATTGGAAAAAGGTGCTTGAAATGTGAAAGAGAGGAAGAGGATGATTTGGAGTTAATGGTTGCTCCTCGACGGATACAGGAGAGAAGAGAACCCTGTGGATGAGAAATGATGATGACAATAGCATAAGAGGAGGAAGAGGAAGCGGTCATAGACAGGATGGTGAAGTTAGAAGCGCAAGAGGAACGGGAGGCGGTAGTCGTGAACGAGAAGGACGATTCGGTGGGGCGGAAGGGTTTAGCTTGATTGCCGGAAGAACGCGGGGGAGACGGGAAGAGACAAAGGGGGGTTATTCGAGCTCCTCTCGGGCAAGGAGTCGCAAATAATGGGCTAGTAACAGTTAAAGTGCCGTTTTCAATAACAGAGCTAAGATCCTAGAAAGAAATGGCGGGTACTTACAGGGAAGACACAGAAAGGGTGGCCAAGGTGTTTGAAATCATAATTAGAACTCATGACCCTGATTGCAATGACATGCAGGTTAGAACGGACACATTGTTAGATGAAACTGAGAAAAAGACGGTACTAAACACTGCCTGGAAACAGGTAGAAGGGGCACGTGCTAATGGTGATTTGCAGGGAACGGTAGAATTTTCCTACCGTTGACCCAGGGTGGGATCCCAACCGGCCGGACCCGGGGGGGCTTTTAGCAAGGTATCAGAGATGGGTACTATTTGGCGTAAGGCGTGATATGCCAAGAACGATCAGCTGGTCCAAATTATATGAGGTTAAGCAACAGCCAAATGAATCCCCGTCCGCCTTCACGGAGCGGTTAAAAGTCACTGCCGGGAAATATACTAATCTGAACCCTGAAAAACCAGAAGAGGCTGTCCAACTGGCTTCTATCTTTATGGGACAATTGGCCCCAGATATAAAAAAGAAACCTCAAAAATTAGAAGGGGCAGACTTAAGGGATTTGGGAAAGATGTTAGAGGTAGCGTAGATGGTTTTTAATAATAGGGAGAAAGAAAAGGAGACACGACAGGCTCAAAGGGAAAATCTAAGAGATGGGAGACTGATTGCTGCTTTAGCGGGGGCTCCTGGAGGACTCTATAGCGGAGGGGAGGCACAAGAAGGGGTTACCGAGGAATGGGAAGAGGAGCGTCCGCTCGGTTGGGTCCGAATCGGCGTGCAATTTGCAGATGGGAGGGACGCTGGAAAAGAGGATGCCCTCCGAGGGAGAGGTGGAGAGTCCGGACTGGGGCCAGAACAGGCTCAAATACTGCCAGGCTGCTTACCCTAGGTGGAGATACTGATCAATGATGGGGACCGGGGGAAGTCTCAAAAGAAGCCCCAACGGAACCCTCGGTCACAATAACATTGGGGAATGAGGAAACAGATTTTCTGGTAGATACCAGAGCGGCCTACTCAGTAATTAATACTTATAAAGGAAAACTAAGCTAAGAGCATGTGGTCATTGTTGGTGCTACAGGGGAAAAAAAGAAAAGAGAACATTCCTTCAATCGCTAGATTTTATTACTGGGAAACAGCAAGTAACCCAACAGTTTTTATATATGCCACAGTGCCCCGTTCCCTTGCCGGGAAGAGACCTCCTCACCAAAGTTGGAGCATAAATAACTTTCGAAAGAGGAAGGATCTGTGTAAAGATACCTGAATCTCAATCTTTAGATGCTCAAGTTTATACGTTACGGGATCCGGTTGAAACGGAAATCCCGCGGGAAATAGAGAATGCAGTAATCCCATTGGTACGGGCCAGTGGAATTCCGGCAAGGTCGCGAGCTGCGGAACCGGTAAAGATTCGGTTGAAGCCGGGAGCTAAACCGGTAAGGCGGAAACTATACCCTTTACGGTTAGAGGCTAGAGTAGGATTAGAGATGTTAATAAATAATTTTAAAACGTTTGGGCTATTGGTTGAATGCCAGTCGGCGTTTAACGCTCCGATCCTGCCGGTAAAGAAACCTCGTTCAAATGAGTACCGTCTGGTATGAGGCCTGAGAGCTGTCAATCAAATTGTAGACAATTAAAGAAACAGACACATGGTTTACAGGTCCAGACTTACAGGTTTACAGTTCTGGACTTAAAGGATGCTTTCTTTTGCATACCCTTGGACAAGGGGAGTCGGGAACTGTTTGCCTTCGAATGGGAAAGCCGCACAACGGGGCAAAAAAAATCAATGGGCTTGGATGATTCTTCCCCAGGGGTTTAAAACCAGCCCGCTCTGTTTGGGAATCGATTAGCCAAAGAGTTAGGAGAATGGAAGCAACATAATGAAGACTACTTCACTGCAATATGTGGATGATGTGTAAATTGCGGCCAAGTCACCTGATAAGTATATAGAAATCGCTATAAGCCCTTTAAATTTCTTGGGATGAGCAGGGTATCGAGCATCTAAAAAGAAGGCTCAACTAGTAAAACAACAAGTATTATATTTAGGGTTTGCTATTTCCCAAGGTTTGCAGAGCCTGGGGATGGAGAGGAAAGAAGCTATACGTCAAATACTGGAACTGACTTTGAAAAGGGAAGTGCGGGCTTTTTTGGGAATGGCGGGGTGGTGCAGGTTACAACCTCTTTACGAGGCATTGAAAGGATCGGGAGACAGCTTGGTCTGGACCCCGTGGTGTCGTCAAGCCTTCGAGTCACTTAAAAGAACCTTAGTGATGGCCCCAGCTCTAGGATTACCAAATCTGACTAATCCTTTTGAATTGTTTGTTCATGAAAGGTTTCACCTGGCTCTAGGAGTCCTCACCCAGCGTTTGGGATCCTGGAAGAGACTGGCGGGATACTTTTCCAAACAGCTGGACAACATGAGTAAAGGCTGGCCGTGCTGCCTCCGGGCCGTAGCGGCGACGATACTGCCGATTCGAGAGGTCCGGAAGTTCGCTATGGCGCAACGGATGACCACGTAGGTGCCCCGTACGGCGATGGCGGTGGAGCAAAAAGGAAATCGCTGGTTACTGCCGAGCAGAATGATGAAATATCAAGCCATCTTATTGGAGGTGGATGACGTGAACTTAAAGGTAACATCTGTGCTTAATCCCGTGTTATTTCTATCCACCTCTTTGGAAGATAGTGGGGAAATAGAACGTGACTGCGAACAATCGAATGGGTCTGCTCTGGCCGAGAGGACCCGAAGGAGACCGCGCTTGAACACCCTGCTTGGGAATTATATACGGATGGAAGCAGCGACGTGGAAAAAGGAAGATGGTTGGCAGGTTAGGCAGTGGTTTTTCAGGAAAAGGTGATTAAAGCAAAGGCTCTTCCACCTAACACCTCAGCACAGAAGGCGGAATTAGTGGCACTTGAAAGGGCATTAACGTGCTTTCAAGGAAAGCGAGTAAATATGTGGACAGTCTCCAAGTATGCCTTTGGAGTGGTGCACGCTCATGGAGCTATTTGGAAAGAGAGGTCTATTGTCAGCTCAAGAGTGCCCCGCTAAATATGGAGAAACTATTGTAAAGCTCTTAGAGAGCGTCCAATTGACGGCAGAGGGCACACTGATGCGCTGTAAGGCTTGTCAATTCAGAAATACCAAAATCAATGTGGGAAACAGGTTGGCGGATCAGGCAGCTAAGGAAACAGCTAAGGGGGGAGGCATCTTTTTTGATTGTCCCTCATAAACACATTAATCTTCCCGAGGACAGGCCGCTATATCAGGCAGAATTTTAGATGGCCACCTATGGGAGTCATTAGAACAGGGAATAGTCTGGGAGATTACTAGCGCATAGGTTTTTTTTCTGAATTGCCCGGTCAAAATGGTTACCGATATTTATTGGTGGTAGCGGACACGTTTCCTGGATGGCCAGAGGCTTTTCCCTGTCACACCAACAAGGCTAGACAAGTAGTAAAGTTATTAATGAAAGAAATAATTCCCAGATTTGGAGTACCAATAGGAATGTCCTCTAATAGGGATCCCCGCTTTGTGGCTGAAATCCTTCAAAATTTGGCTCATATATTGGGAAATTGGGATTTAAAAGAATATGTGATGAAAACAGGAAAGATTGTTTCTTTGTTACATAGATATGTGTAACACCTCTTACTTCACCTCTGGGTTTGGATACGTGGGTTCATCCTTACCAGCCTGGAGAGTGGGTCTATATCAAGGTCTGGAACAAGGAACCCCTTCAACAAAGATGGAAAGGACCTTATCAAGTGAGATTAACTACTTTTACTGCTGTTAAGGTTGCAGGGAAGGAGTAGTGGATCCATTATACTCGAGTAAAACCAGCATCAGAGCCAAAAAACACCTCAATAGAAGGTCACCTTGTCAGATAAAGATCCTCTCAAAATAAAAAAAATTCAAAAATTAACATGAAAATTAGCCGGTAAGCTCTAAGTGTTTTGGTTGGAATAGCCATGACGTTAACTAACTGTTCAGCTAACCAGGGGGACAACCTTTATGAGGAGAGGAAAATACGATTGGCTAAAGAGCTTAATGCGACAAATTGTTGGATATGCTCGTGGATAATGTTGGGAGGAATGGGGTTTCCCTTTCACATCTTATGAAATAGCCTAAAATAGAGCGGTGAGTCTACAAAACTGTATGGCCCTAGATTATCCGTTAGCTAGTCAAGGAGGAATTTGTGCTCTTAGAGGACAAGAACATTGTATTGAGGCCCAACTGAAAGGAATCAATTTGATTGAGGGGGCAGTGGAAGAGTGGGAAAAACAAAAGGAGTCCGCCCACTCGTGGTGGAATTGGTTCACCTCATGGCTACCAAACCTAACCTGGCTGAAGGAATTATTTGTAGTAATCATAGCTATAGTAGTTGTGTGTATATTGTGTTGTATTATGATTCAATGTTTACCCTTAATTGCATTGTGTTGTACCCAATTGTGTGTACCTGAGAGTCAAAAATATTATCAAAATTATGCCATCTAGGTGAAACTCCCAAAGAGATCTTACATTGGAAGTCTCAAAGGGGGGAAAATGTTGAGAAATTCTTTTACCGAGCAACGATTAGTTTTGAATTTAACAAGGCCTGTGAGCGATTAATGTGTATGGAGAAGACATCCTAACCTTGAGAAGAGACCCATCCTGGCAGGATTGCCCAAACAGGGTCGATAAGGAAGAACAGCTTGGCCGGACAACAGAGTCAGGTAATGCCCAAGGAGAAGAAATTGTTCCTGAGACTTGTGACCATAAAAGGGAAAAAGGAGTGGGGGGAGGGCTAACCCCCCCAAACGACCACCGATGACCCCCCACACATGTAGTTTTGCAATGCCAGCATTATGTAAATGTAGTAGATAGGCAGAGACCTCTCAGAAAATGTATGAATAGTCACGTCTTGAAGGTATATAAAGGATGAACTTTGGTTTTAAGGTTCTTGCGATAGGCAGAGCTATCCCCAGTGCATCTGGCACTGTAATAGAGAATGCCTGCTCTTTAATACTACATTAGCATTAAGGAGGAGTTTTCCAGTTTTTTGGTAACAACAGGGGCCTGTGGGATCCAGGGACTAGCCTCTCAGGGGGTCCCTGCTTGTGGTGAGCCATGGGGCAGCTGTCCCCTCACCCTTCCTTGCCCCCCTAGCCCCCCTCTGCTCATCCTGCCTCTCTGAGCTTGCCTGGGGGAGAGGGGGAGATTTTGTGGGAAATTGTGCAGGTTTAGGGACCTGGCCCAAGGAAATGCCAGGGTATGGTGGAATGGCTATGTGCACTGGGGTCCTACGGGGAATGCTGGGACTCATACTGGGAGCACTGTGAGTGCACAGGAGCTGCACTAGGAGCCTTGGGGTGTATGCTGGAACCACTGAGCCCATACTGGGATTGCACTGAGACATCTGCAGCCCAGGCTGGCATTGTACTGAGAGCACTGGTTCTGTACTGGGACCTGACTCAGACAGCTGCAGCTCAGGATGGCATGGTACTGGGCAGACTGGAGCCCATACTGGGATCATGCTTGGAGAGCTGTGGCTCAGGCTGGGCATCATACTCGGAATGCTGGGCTAGTACTGGGACAGGGTCAGGCGGTTCAGGGCCATAGTGGTGTGCTCAGCAGCTGTGGCAGGGTGCCCCCATCATCCCCCCCAACCAAAAGCACCAGCCTCAGCCCCTCTGTCAGCAACTCCAGGTCTGACCCATGTCAAGGGCCTGACCCCCAAGTGCACACTGCCCCATAACTGACCCTATCGCCCAGTCACCCTATACCAACCACCCAAGTGCCCCATAACTGCTCCCAATTCCCCCCCCTCCACACTGATCTATTTCCCCATTCTGCCTGGTTTTGTCCCACATCCTTCCTGGTTTTTCCTCCAGTTTACCTGGTGGGTTTTTTTACCCCTTTTTCACAGACACTGTGTTTTGCCATTTAGCCTTTCTTGCTCCAAATTGTGCATTACCCAGAATCCTCATTTTTCTCTTCCACCCTCATTTTCCTTCCACTTTTCCCTGTTTTTGCCCACTCCCCTCTCTATTTCCCCCCTGCTGCAGGATACGGTTGTGAAGGGATAGGTCTGACAGCACCAGCCAGGCCCCACCAGAGTATTGCCCCACCACTTCATTCAGCCGCTGTGCCACATACATCGACCGCACATTCCCCCTCCACAGCAACCACCAGTTACCACCAAAACTTACAACAGTGTGCTGCTAGCAACTGGTGGCATTTACTCCTCTGCGGTGCTGGCTGCCTGACCCTCGCCTGCCCAGGAGCAAGTGACAGGTATGTTGACGCTCCTCTCCCACCAGGCTTCCCAGATGCATGGCAGCTCACACACATGGCCAACAGAGGCACCGAACTCCTGGTGCTGCGTGCTGACAGTGGACTCTGTCAGGGAATGCTGGGAGGGATCCTTCCTTGCTGCAGGGAGGGGCTGTTCCTTGTCAGAGGCAGCTGCCTGTGGCAGCCCCTTTGTTTCTCTCGTAAGTGAGCTCCCAAGGCTAGGCAAGCATAGACAACCCCCTCCCCAGCTAGAGACCTTAGCACAGCAGGCCCAGCCTCATCCTCATCAGACCTACCTAGGCTGCCCAGCACACAGCAGGAGCCCATGAAGGTCCTCTCCCATGAGAGCTGCACACTCAGACCATCCAAGAGCTGTGGTGCCCCTCTCATCTAGCCCCCTTTTATGGTGAGCATGACAGAATGTGATATGTAATATGCCTTTGGCTAGCTTGGGGTGCCTGTCCTGGCTGTGTCCCATCCCAGCCTCTAGTGAAACTTAACTCTATCCCAGCCAAAACCAGATATTATCTACCCTTTATTCTATACCATCTACATCCTGCCCTCATCCTGCACTTCCAATTAATCACCACCACTTTTGCTTTCTTTTTCATATGTATGTAAATTAGACACACATGTATCATTCCCTTAGGCTATGGGCCATCCCTCTAAAACGTACATTGAGTTCATTTAGTCTATGCCTTTAGGCTCCATCTGCCATAACAGTCTCTCAGGTCAGAAGCAATGCCATATGCTGTCGGATTGTTGCGGCTGCTTCCGGAGCTCACGGCTGGCATAGCTGGTGTGGTCTGGGCTCATGGTCTGCGCCTTGAAGATGCTGATTTTGAGGAAGCTGCTGGGTGCCAGTTGCTGAAGTCAGTTCTAGTTCCATCATTACTGCGCTTTGCTCAGTTTCATCAAAGTTCATCCTTCATTAATTTGGGTGATTCCTGTGGTAATACTATTGATAGAGCATATAGCAACTGCTGTAGTGATGACATAATAGCAGAGTTATTTAACAATTCACATCATGCAATTTAATTTATTGGCTATTCCCACCCAAAATCAGATCCCTTGAGGTACACATTGGACTTCTCCCTCCTCCTGCATCACCCCCCAAGTGCACCCAGGTCCCTGAGCAAAAGCAGTCCCACAGATGGGTTTGCTTTTGTCCAAGGGCTAACCCAGACTGTCTTCCCAAATGTATTCTTCATGTGCACTGTGAGGACTTTATCTCCTTCTACAGTACACAGAAGTTTTGATTGGGCAGGGCCAGCTCAATTGGCAGATCCCCTGGCATTGACTAACCGGGTGGCCTTTGCTACATGTGTATCCTAATGTCTGAGGGTCCCACCACCCGTTGCTCTGAGAGTAGTCTTCAGCAGTCCATCGTATAGTTAGATGTTCCTGGAGGGTGGTGCATGATAAGGGCTGTGACACACCCACTCAATGCCACACTCTCATGATCATCTTGTGATCCAAAAGTGAGACCTTTGAGTTCTCTGTGACAGCAGTGGGCAGTGTGACCCAGGATCTCCCCTGAGCTGGGATACCTTGCAGGGGAGCTATCAAGAGAAATCAAAGATAGTCAATCCATGGTTTTGTAAGGACTCAAAGGCCTGATTTTGCAGGGTTCAAGGACTGCCCTTTGACAAATACCAGCACATACGAGTGAGTGAGTGTGTCATGAAACAGGAAATTTTCATCACAGGTTAAGCTCCACATGTGTGTGCATGCACAGTTTGGTTAAGAACTATGTGCCTGTCTGCATGCATGTAATGATCCAGGATTGTTTGTCAGCCTGTCTATACATGTGATTTGATTTAACCCCCATTGGTGCATGCAACCCTGCTGTAAGTTTCAGGTCAACCTTACCCCTCTCAAATCTTTAACTAACTGGCTATTCTGATTGTAATAAATTCCACTGAAAAGCCTAGTTAAACTGGCTGATGATTAGGTTCTATTAATAATTATGTAAGCTAATATTGTTATCTAGTTCAAAAATATTAATAAGTCCTGACTGCTCCTAAACTAAAGCCATGTAACAAAAATCTGTATTTGTGACAGCACCTTGATTTTGAGCTGGTGTCCCCCAGTTTCTGGCAGAAAGGGGCACACAGGCACATTTCCCTACTTTATGCCCCAATTATGTGGCTGGGGTACCACAAAAAGAGGTGCATGGGTGTGGGATGCCGGACCTGTCCGGGCTTGTTGGTGCCAAATACAGGGCCATTATGACCCAGCAGAAGGGGCCCTGGGGGAGTCCAGCTTGGGCAAGAGCAGGGATTGAGCAACTTGCTTATCTTGCACTGATAAGCACTGGACCTGAACAGGGGCAGGAGATGAGCAATTTGTTCATCTTAAGATGCAGCGCCTGACAGGTCTGCTCCTTAATCAACTAAGTGACACCTGGGGTGAGGGGGAGCCTTCACAGCTTGATGTTACTTTGGTAAAACTAAACAGACCACCGCTCCTCTGTACTGAATGCCTTTGTTCTCTGCCACTTCCCCCCCCCAGCCCTGATCAACTGCATGACAAGCCTTGTTAAGGGCCAATCAACACGCAATACCTGACTTTTAGTCCCACCTCGCCAAAAGTATACATTTGACATTTAGAATCCTATTTTCTGAGGAGGAGAAATCCAACTATCCAGACGGGTCGACGGGCCTGGACCTCTCTCCTCCCCAAGCAGGGACGCCTCTTTGGCAAGACTCACGCCTCCAATTATGTCGGATGTTACCCTGGGAAAACTATCATTAACAGAAGTGCTGAACTATTAACTTGAGCTCAAAATAAATGCACTAACTGCAACAGTCAACAGCAATTCCAAACTTTTATATCTGTCATTTCAATACATTACCTATTTTTTCTTTTCAACTTTGCGAAACTGTTTCAGTGAAAGTCCTTAGTGGGGCTCTGACAGGTAAATGTTGACTCTGATAAGTGGCTACACACATAACCCTTTAGACATAAACCGTTGACCAAGTCTGGGACTAAGACCTGACCTAGCCGCACCTAGGCTCCTCTCTGAGAAGGAGTTTAGAAAGCAAGGGGGTCCTTTCTGAACCTCGTGACTCAACGGGAGGGCCTCCCTCAGCCACATATCAGACTTGTACCCTTTCACGTGACAATGGGTACCTTTCCCTGCTGCGTGCCTCAATTTCTGGGCAAGGCACCCCCCTTTAAAGGGCATGCAGATTCATATCCCTGCTTTGCACTGCAATTGTGATACTCAAGACACCAAGAGACTCAAAATTACTGTTACACTTATGAAAAATTGTCATGACTGTGCATCTTGTCCCTCTGCAGGTCAAAAAACCCGACAACCAAAAAATTATTAAACAAGTGTCCTAGGTTCAGCTAGGATAGAATTAATTTTCACCAGAATCTGGGATGGGACACAGCCAGGACAAGTGACCCAAACTAGCCGAAGGGGGTATTGAATACCATGTGACATCATGCTCAGTATAAAAGGGGGGCTAGTGGGGGAGGGGTGGTTTGGCTCCAGGACACATGGCTGGGGGACAGTGGGACGGTCTGACTTCCGGGCAGATCTCATAGTGCGGTCCAAGTTGTACGACTGTTGGGTGAGAAACTGCATTGTGTCACCAGGATTCTACATTCTGTTAAAAGTACTGTTGTGTCATTTCCCACTCCCTTTGCTGTCCTGTAAACTGTCCTTATCTCAACCAATGAGGTTTGGCCTTTGTCATCCCATTGTCTGGCCCATCCCCTGGTGGAGGCAGGGGGTGGAAGGAGGAGGGGAAGGGAGCAGCCACATGGTGCTCAGCTGCCAGCTGAGGCTAAACTACAACAAGAAGTCACCAGGGTGCACAGCAATAGCTGAACAATGCCAGAGATCTCCTTTCCTTTTTCAAATAGCATTTACAGTCCAACTACGCACTACCATTAGAAGAAAAAACCCCAAACTTTAAGCCCCACACAGACAGGCCTTTGACACCTTTGACAGTCAATTGGCTTTCACTACCCCTGACCACCCCCTCCCAGGCAGCTCCTATCTTCTCCACAGAAGATTATGGAAATAATGCTCCACACAGCCTGCCGACAGCTACTGAATCCGAGGCGACTACACAACCTTTGCCCAAGCAGTCTAAGCATATCAACATACTAACCATACACTCTTATGGCTATTCCACCTATCCCTGACGCAACCACCCCGGGCAGAGCAACTCCATGCCAAAACACACAGACCAACATTATAAACACCACAACTCAAGGATGAGAGAAAACTCTCAGCAAGAAGGACTCCTTCCTGATGGGAGAGGCTACTGAGCAAGATGACCTACAGGGCGCAATGCCCAGGCAAGGCAGCTTTATGGCAACCCCAGAAACAAATGGACTGTCATGGCCCATAATCAGAAGTTACTGTCAAAACTGAGATGATGGATGTGCAAGAAGCCGGTCTGCAAGACCTATGAACATCCGGATGCAGGGAAAAAGCCCCAGCCTGTGAAAATGGATAGCTGAAAATGTGTCAGAGCTCCTGCCACAGCCTGGGACTATGCTGCAAAAAGAGAACCCACCGAAAAATTCTGAGACGCAAGATCAATCCATGCTGTAAAGCTTGCTATGCAAGCAAAGAAGCACCTTAATTGGCACTAGTCCCATGAGGTCAGGCATCTGAGACCCTAGCAATGGCACCTGAGAAGCCCACCATACCCCTTGAGCCCAGGGAGGACATTGAGACCAGAGGAAGGGCTAAGACACAGAAGACATGATATACAACAAACATACCACAGACACAGGCTGTAAGTGCCCTGCCCAGCACAGTCTAGCATCATGCTGACAAGCAACCTGCTCCCTTGGCCCACCCAAAGGGGACTGCTCCCAGACAGCCCTCTCCCCTATGCTAACCATAAAACCCCTTGCCTGCAATCCCCCATCCTCATCCCATTTTCCTCCCCCTCCCTCCCCAGCCACAATCCCTCAACTCAGTTTTCAGAGGGCCAGGGAACTCAAACCACCTGCAACAGAAGACATATACACCACACATCAGCTAACCAGCATGTTCCTGCAGTTCCTCTTCATCACCTAAATTAAAAAAAAGAACCCACAGAACAAAACAGTGCCAACAGTCACAATTGTACCAGCCAATACCAACCTGTCCGACAAACACCCCCCTCCGCAGAAGCGCCATGGCTTTCCACTCACCGGCTTGTTCCAGAGATACACACTGCAGCCCACTGCTCACCCGGCCCGAGTCAGCTCCAGCACAGATACGCCGCTTCGCTCATTGCTTCGCACCTTCAAAATAAAAAAGAGCCATACGCCCAAGTTTTAATGTGGTCATATAGCCACCAGCCACATCTTGCGTCTGACACCAACGGACAACCAACCTCCTTATGGCGTTCCGCTCACCTCCTCTACTGCTTTTCAGTGCTGATCTAGCCTGTCAACATCTGAAAAAAAAAAACCACCCACCAAATTAGTCAACAAGTCACCCAGATGCTGAGCAAGAGCCAAACAATTCCAGACTGGGCATATCAACCTACTAGCCCCACACTCTCATGGCTATTCCACCTAACCCTGACTCGACATCCCCGGGCAGAGCAGCTCCACACCCAGCACACACACACAGACCAACATTACACAGAACACAACAACCACCGCAACTCAAAGATGAGAGAAAACTCTCAGCAAGAGGGAGGACTCCCAGACCAGAAACGCTGCCAAGCAAGATGACCTACAGGGCACAACACCCTGATGAAGAAACTCTGTGGCACTCCCAGAAAAGAATTGACCGCGATGGCCCGTTATAAGAAGTTATGCTCAAACCCAAGATGACCCGAGATGTGCAAGAAGCCCGTCTTCAAGACCTATAAACATGAGGAGGCAAGGAAGAAGCCCCAGTCCCTGACTAAGGGATGGCTGGAGAGCAGAGCTCCCACTGCAGGTTGGGGAGAGGCGGCAAGAAGAGGACCCAGTGGAAACTTCCAAAATGCAAAAACCGATCCAGACTGTAAGCTTGCTAGGCAAGAAAAGAAGCGCCCGATTGGCACTACGCCAATGAGTACAGGCATTTGACACTGTAGCGATGGCACCCGAGAAGCACGCCGTACCCCTTGAGTGCAAGGAGTGCACTGAGATTGGAGGAAGGGCTAAGACACACAAGACAAAAGACACACAAGACAAAAGACCACAACTACTCAGACACAGGCTGGAACTGCCCTGCCCGGCACAGTCTAGCATCGTGCTGACAAGTAACCTGCTCCCTTGCCTGCCCAAAGGGGACTGCTCCCAGACAGCCCTCTCCCCTATGCTACCCATAAAACCCCTCCCCTGCAACCCCCAAACTTGCCCCCTCCGCAGCCCACTCCCTCCCCGGCCACAGCCCCTCAACTTAGCTTTCAGAGAGCCGGGGATCTGAATTTATCTCCACTGAAAATGTGTGCATCACACATCGGCTACCTGGGATGTTCCTGCAGTCACCAGGTTCCTCTTCCTCATCTACAATAAAAAAACCCTCAAAACATACAACCAAACAGTGCCATCAGTCACCATCGCACCAGCCAACGCCAACCTCTCCCACAACAACCCCCCCCCCCGTCAGACGTACCATGGCTTTCCACTCACCTGCTCAGTCCAGAGACACACACCGCAGCTGTCATCGCTTGTGGCACCTAAGATGCCAAGAGACACAAACGTACTCCTACGTTTCTGAGAAGTCACCGCTCCCACAATCGCCCTCGCTATTCTTCCAGCTCACCTCAAACAGGCATCCAGTTCCAAACACGGCCACGCAGCACCTGCAAAAACCAGAGGGCAATGCTAAAACTAGGTGCCATACAGTGCTGTGCTTTTAGACACTGACAACCACCTGACCTTCTCGGACTGCTCATCCGTACACTTGGCTTTGCCCCTCCGAGGCTCCCTGTGGCACCTGCCAAAAACAAAGCAAAAGGCACACGCTGAGACAGTGCCCAAAGCCACAGCCTGCCCACAACAAATCCTAGCTCGCCCTCCTTGACCTCAGCCACTCGTCCTCACCACCTCTGCGTTTACGTGTTGCCATGCTGATGCTTGCACCCCACCTGCATGACACAAACAAAAGGATACCTTTAACTTAGCCATCACTGTGACACCTGGAAAATAACTGTTCCTTTAGCCCAATACCCACTGCTCACCCGGCCTGAGTCCGCTCCGGCACAGATACGCTGCTTCGCTCATTGCTTCGCACCTTCAAAATAAAAAGAGCCACACGCCCAAGTTTTAATGTGGTCATATAGCCACCAGCCACATCTTGCGTCTGACACCAACGGACAACCAACCTCCTTATGGCGTTCCACTCACCTCCTCTACTGCTTTTCAGTGCTGATCTAGCCTGTCAACATCTGAAAAAAAAAAACCACCCACCAAATTAGTCAACAAGTCACCCAGATGCTGAGCAAGAGCCAAACAATTCCAGACTGGGCATATCAACCTACTAGCCCCACACTCTCATGGCTATTCCACCTAACCCTGACTCGACACCCCCAGGCAGAGGAGCTCCACGCCCAACACACACACACACACAGACACCAACACTACACAGAACGTAAACAACGCGACTCAAAGATGAGAGAAAACTCTCAGCAAGAAGGACTCCCAGACCAGAGAGGCTGCCGAGCAAGACCACCTACAGGGTGCAATGCCCTGACAAGGAAGTTCTATGGCAACCACAGAAAAGAATGGACTGTGATGGCCCATTATAAGAAGTTACTGTCGAATCTGAGATGGCAGATGTGTCAAGAAGCCGATCCTCAAGACCTACGAACGTAAGGATGCAGGGAAGAAGCCCCAGTCCCTGAAAAGGGATGGCTAGAGAGCGGAGCTCCTGACACCGGCTGGGAAGAGGCTGCGAGAAGAGGACCCACCAGAGACTTCCGAGATGTAAGACCGATCCACACTGTCGAGCTTGCTATACAAGAAAAGAAGCGCCCAATTGGCACCATGCCGACGCGTAGAGGCATTCGAGACCCTAGCAACAGTGACCGAGAACTATGCCGTGCCCCCCGAGCGCAAAGAGGGCATGGAGACCTGAGGAGGGCTAAGACGCACAAGACAAGACACAAAACTCGGACACAGGCTGGAACTGCCCTGCCTGGCACAGTCTAGCATGGGGCTGACGAGTAACCTGCTCCCTTGCCTGCCTAAAGAGGACTGCTCCCAGACAGCCCTCTCCCCTATGCTACCCATAAAACCCCTCCCCTGCAACCCCCAAACTTGCCCCCTCCTCAGACCACTCCCTCCCTGGCCACGGCCCCTCAACTTAGCTTTCAGAGGGTCGGGGATCTGGCACCACCTGCCATCAACAGCGTGCGCATCAAACATCGGCTAACTGGGACGTTCCTGCAGTCGCCTGGTTCCTCTTCATCATCTACAATAAAAACTCCAAACAAACAAACAGTGACATCAGTCACCATTGCACCAGTCAACGCCAAGCTCTCCTACAACACCCCCCCCCCCCTTCCTCAGAAGCACCGTGGCTTTCCACTCACCCGCTCGTTCCAGAGACACACACCGCAGCTGTCATCGCTTGCGGCACCTAAGACGCCAGGAGACACAAAATTACTCCTACGTTTCTGAGAAGTCACCGCTCCCACGATCGCCCTCGCTATGCTTCCAGCTCACCTCAAATGGGCACCCAGTTCCAAACATGGCCACGCAGCACCTGCTAAACCAGAAGCAAACGCTTAAACTAGGTGCCATATAGCACTGTCCTTTTAGACACTGACAACCGCCTCACCTTCTCGGACTGCTCATCGGTACGCGGCTTTGCTCCGCCGAGGCTCCCTGCGGCACCTGCCAAACACAAAGCAGAAGGCACCTGCTGAGACAGTGCCCAAAACTGTAGTCTGCCCACACCAACTCCTACCTCCCCCTCCTTTACCTCAGCCACTCGTCCTCACCACCTCTGCTGTTTCCATGTTGCCATGCTGACACCCCACCTGGAAAACACGAGGGATACCTTTAACTGAGCCACCAGTGCGACACCTGAAAAATAACTGCTACTTCAGCCCACTAGTCACTGCTCACCTGGCCCGAGTCGCTCCAGCACTGATGTGCTGCTTCGCTCATTGCTTCGCACCTTCAGAATAAAGAAAGCCATATACACAAATCTGAACGTAGTCATATAGCCACCAGCCACATCTTCCCTCCGACACCACCGGCCGACCCACCTCCTTACGGCATTCTGCTCGCCTCCTCTGCCGCTCTTTGGTGCGCATCTTGTCTGTCTGCATCTGACCAAAAAAAAAAGGAACCCCAAATTACTAAACAAGTCACCCGGATGCTGAGCGATAGCTGAACTATTCCAGAGCTCCTATTCCCATTTAGGAATACCCTCCAGAGCCCAATTACAGACCGCCATTAAAAAAAAACCACCCCCCCAAACCTTAAGCCCCACACAGACAGGCCTTTGACACCTGTGAGAGTCAATCTGCTTTCACTAGCCCCAAACACCCCCTCCCAGGCAGCTCCTGTAGTCATCTCCACAGAACACTATGGAAATGACACTCCACGCAGCCTGCCAACGGCTACTTGACCTGAGGCGACTACACAACCTTTGCCCAAGCGGTCTGGGCATATCCACCTACTAGCCCCACACTCTCATGGCTATTCCACCTAACCCTGACTCGACACCCCCAGGCAGAGGAGCTCCACGCCCAACACACACACACACAGAGACCAACACTACACAGAACGTAAACAACGTGACTCAAAGATGAGAGAAAACTCTCAGCAAGAAGGACTCCCAGACCAGAGAGGCTGCCGAGCAAGACCACCTACAGGGTGCAATGCCCTGACAAGGAAGTTCTATGGCAACCACAGAAAAGAATGGACTGTGATGGCCCATTATAAGAAGTTACTGTCGAATCTGAGATGGCAGATGTGTCAAGAAGCCGATCCTCAAGACCTACGAATGTAAGGATGCAGGGAAGAAGCCCCAGTCCCTGAAAAGGGATGGCTGGAGAGCAGAGCCCAATGAGGCTGCAAAAAGGACCCACTGGAAACTTCAAGACAAGACCGATCCACACTGTCAAGCTTGCTATGCAAGAAAAGCAGCACCTGATTGGCACTACGCCCATGAGTACAGGCATTTGAGACTCTAGGTATGGCTCCCAAGAAGCATGCCGTGCCCCCCGAGTGCAAAGAGGGCATGGAGACCTGAGGAGGGCTAAGACGCACAAGACAAGACACACAACTTGGACACAGGCTGGAACTGCCCTGCCTGGCACAGTCTAGCATGGGGCTGATGAGTAACCCACTCCCTTTGGCCACCCAAGGCAGGGGGCTGCTCCCAGACAGCCCTCTCCCCTATGCTACCCATAAAACCCCTCCCCTGCAACCCCCAAACTTGCCCCCTCCTCAGACCACTCCCTCCCTGGCCACAGCCCCTCAACTTAGCTTTCAGAGGGCCGGCGATCTAGAACCATCCAGAATAAACAATCTGTACATCACACATCAGCTAACTGGGACGTTCCTGCAGTTGCCTGGTTCCTCTTCATCATCTACAATAACAAAACAAAAAACAAGCAAAGCAGTGCTGTCAGTCAGCATCACACCAGTCAACGCCAACCACACCCACAACACCCCCCCCTTCTCAGAAGCACTGTCTTTCCACTCACCTGCTTATTCCACAGACAGACCCTGTGTCTGTCATTGCTTATGGCACCTAAGACACCACAAGACACTAAATTACTCCTACGTTTGTGAGAAGTCACTGTTCCCAGGATCACCCTCGCTATTCTTCCAGCTCATGTCAAACGTGCATCCAGTTTCTAATGTGGCCACACAGCACCTGCAAAACCGGAGGGAAACGCTCAAACTAGCTGCCATGTAATGCCATGCTATTAGGCACTGACAACTGCCTCACCTTCTCGGACTGTTCATCAGACCCTCCGAGGCTCCCTGTGGCACCTGCAAAAAACAAAGCAAAAGGCACATGCTGAGAGAGTGCCCAAAACCACAGACTGCCCACACCAACTCCTACCTCCCCCTCCTTTACCTCTGCTGCTCATCCTCACTACCTCTGCCGTTTACATGTTGCCACGCTGACGCTTGCGCCCCACCTGCATGACACAATCTAAAGGATACCTTTAACTTAGCCAGCAATACAACACCTGAAAAATAACTGCTACTTCAGCCCACTAGTCACTGCTTACCTGGCCCATGTCAGCTCCTGTGTCAATATCCTGCAGCATAGATATCCAGCCTTGCACCCTCAAAAGAAACACACACCCACCCCCCAATTTTAATTTGGTCATATAGCCACCGGTCACATCTTCCCTCTGACACCACTGGCCAACCCACATTCTTACAGCATCCTGCTCGCCTCCTCTGCCGCTCTTTGGTGCGCATCTTGTCTGTCCGCATCTGACAAAAACCCCACCAAATTATTAAAACAAGTCACCCGCATACCAAGTGATAGCTGAACAATTCCAGAGCTCTTGTTCCCATTTAGGAATACCACCCAGAGCTCAACTACAGACTGCCATTAAAAAACACCCCCAAACCTTAAGTCCCACACAGACAAGCCTTTGACACCTTTGAGAGTCAATCTGCTTTCACTACCCCTGAACTCCCCCTCCCAGGCAGCTCCCATCATCTCCACAGCACATTATGAAAATGCCACTCCACACAGCCTGCCAATGGCTACTCTATCCGAGGCAACTACGCAACCTTTGCCCAAGCAGTCTGGGCATATCAATGTACTAATCACATGCTCTTACAACTATTCCACCTAACCCTGACTTGACACCCCCAGAGAGAGCAGCTCCACACCCAAGACACACACACAGACCAAGACTACACAGAACGCTATAAACAACATGCCTCACAAATGAGAGAAAACTCTCAGCGAGAAGAAGGTCTCCCGGACCGGAGAGGCTGCCGAACAAGATGACCTACAGGGCGCAACACCCAGGCAAAGAAGCTCTATGGCAACCCCAGAAAAGAATTGACTGTAAATGGCCCATTATAAGAAGTTACCGTGAAAACGAGGGTGAGGGATGCAGCAAGAAGCCTGTCTTCAAGACCTACGAACATCAGGATGCAGGGAAGAAGCCCCAGTCCCTGAAAAGAGGAGCAGAGCTCCCAATGCAGCCAGGGATGAGGCTGCAAAAAGAGGACCCACCAGAAGCTTCCGAGATGCAAGACCGATCCACGCCATAAGCTTGCTAGGCAACCAAAGCAGCACCCCATTGGCACTACACCAATGAATACGGGCATTAGAGAGCCTAGGAACGGTGCCCGAGAAGCACGCCGTGCCCCTTGAGAGCAAAGAGGGCCTTCAGACCAGAAGAAGGGCTAAGACACATACAACAAGACACAAACGTAACACAGGCTGGAACTGCCCAGTCTAGCATGGTGCTGATGAGTAACCTGCTCCCTTTGGCTGCCCAAGGGGGGGCTGTTCCCAGACAGCCCTCTGCCCTACACTACCCATAAAACCCCTCCCCTGCAACCCTCAGACTTGCCCCCTCCTCATCCCAGACAGCCCTCTCCCCTACACTAACTTTAAATGCCTTCACTCCCTCGCTCCTCACCCCACCCCTGCAACTTCCTACCTTGTCCCTTCCTCCCAGACCCTCCCTGGCCCCAGTCCCTCAAGTTAGCTTTCAGGGAGTCAGGGATCTGAAAGCTTCCTCAACAGATACACACCTACCATACATCAGCTAATTGGGATGTCCTGCAGTCACCTAGTTCTGCTTCATCATCTGCATAAAGTTACCCCATAAACAAGCAGTGCCATTTGTAAGCCATTGCACTGGTGAACACCAACCTCTCCCACAATACCACCCCTCCTCAGAAGGGCTGTGGTGTTCTGCTCCCCTTCAACTTCCGGAAATGAACACTGTAGCCGTCATCGCTTGTGGTGCTAAGATGCCAAGAGACAAAATTACTGTTACTCTTGGAGAAGTCACCGGTCCTATTCTCCTCCTTGCTACCACTGCAGCTCACCTCAAATCCTCATCCAATTCCAAAACCAGCCAGCACAGCACCTGAAAAAAAACAAAGAGAAACGCTTATCTGAGCAGCCATCATTTCCTGCTCTGGGACACCATCCCAGCTGACGACCGGCTGGCCTTCTCAGACCGCTTACCGGGATACAGCTTTGCCCCTCCGAGGCCGCTTACGGCACCTGAAAACCACCAAAGCGAAAGCCACGTGTCAAGGTGCTGCCCAAAACCGTGGCCTGTCCGCACCGACTCCCATCTTTCGTTCCTTTACCTCGGCCGTTCTCCCTCGCCATCTCTAGCACTTACAGGCTGCCGCGTCGAAGCTCGGGTCGCGAGCGACGCAGACTACCTCCTTACCTACAAAGCCCTTTAGGACATCACAGAGGCGGTCGGCCAATGGCAAAAGCGTGACGATCGCGACACGGCGTCTCAAAGATCCAAAATGGGCACCTTGCAACTACAGAAACTGGTGCTAAAAACGCAATAGATAAATATGAACAAGAAAATGTAACTGCCGTGACCGATACTAGGGCAAGCCTCGCTGTGTGCTTAAGGAAAAACTAGAAAGTAGAAAAAGCTTGCATGTCAAGACCGCAATAAGAAAAAGACCTCTGGCTGCAGGGGTTTTGGAGTTTTGTTTTCGATTGTTTGTTTTTTAACTGAGCACAGGTAATACACATCCTCCTCTCCAAGAAATTCCAGCAAATACAGTCACTCGAGCCTGTGCTGGAGACAATCGCCTAGCCCAGGTCTCTAAGTAACTGTGAAATCCAGATGGACAGCGAAGGGATAGATGCAAAAATTAAGTCAGGGAATGAAGAAAGTAAGAGGCACAGAAAAGCAGAGAGTTCAGGAGGGTATATTTTGATGTACTCCTCACTCGACGAGATGGCGCTCTTCTGATGTTCAGCTCCACATATTCTGATGCGAAGGAACAGATGGTTTACGGTGCATCTCGGGACCATCGTACCTCCTGTCAGCTGCAGAGAGACTAAAACTGAACAGACCTCATTGACATCCAAATTCAACTGCAAAGCTGACCTGAGGAAGGCTGATGAACCCTCCTCCCTTTCCCAACCATCCTTCAGGCCCAAAACTTTAGAAACCCCTTTTCTCCAGAACTCTCAGGGAAGGAACCTCACTCTTTCTGACAGCTCCTCACCAGTATTTGCACCCCCGAACCCCCTGTGTTGGCCACTCCTAGAGAACTGCTCATCTGAGCTGTGTCTTGTGTTCTGCAGGCAAGTCCTCTCTTCTGTTTTCTTGCAAGAATCTAAGCTCTGCTACAGGCCCACAAAATAAGTGAAGTCCTCCTGATGCTTATAATCTATGAGGGGCGTGCTGCAAGCTGCAGAGGTTCTAGAAATGACATGGTAGTCTGTGCGTGACCAGGAAAGGCAATAAGCTATCCTGTACCCTGGAAAAGGCCGTGCCTCATGGTCTTGCTGCTTTCCTAGGAAATACTAGAACTCCATTGACAGATGCATACAAGATGTTCGCCCTAAACCCTGCTAGATGATCTCACCATCAGTCTTATTAAAAGAGATGATGTCATCAACTTACACAGTAAACAGCAAAGCTGGTAAAAAAAAACAACAAGGTTCCATCTCCAATAAAGTCAGGAATTCCAGTAAAATACAATGAACTGGGAATAAAAAAAGTTACATACCAATAAATACCAAACATGCAAACTCCTGAACACTCAATACAAAATTATTACCTTGGAAAAAAATCCCCAAACCTGCATACAGGTGTGGTTTCTTCTCTACATCCCGCTTAACCTCAACTATTCCCAAAGCTCTTACCTCAGGTACCTCTGCTTCCCTAAACAACAAAACAAACAGCTGAACCAACTCAATAGCTGGTATTGACTGAAAGAACAGCAGACCACCGACACCAGAGAAGCCCAGGAGCTGAATGAGCTCCCTGGTTGAGGCCTGTGGCTCATATACCCCCTGGCCCTGCCCACCATCCTTCCCACCATCCTTCCCACCATCCCCTGGGAAAGGGGAGGGGCCGACCACCAGAAGGCTTAAAGAGGGCCAGAGGGGGCACCAGGGGTTTTCTGGTCTGCCTCGAGTTTGTGCCGTGCAAAGCGCCTAAAGGAGAAAGCGATCCTTATTGGAAATGATGATGCCTGCTCTTTCACCTCAACTGCATCTTTTGCATCAGCAACAGAGATAGGTAATTAAACCTAATTTTTCCAGGGTGTAGAGAGAAAAAGATAAGTGTCAAACCAAACTGTGTAGGAAAGCGGTTTGCGAAATGCAAGAGCAATATTGAAAATTATGTGCTTTAGTTTCCGGTAAAAAACTCAAGATGCTATGGGGTTACGCATCGCTTCTAGCAAGGTGATGCATATGATCTAACTTCTACTGGATCTATGTTCTAGACAAGACCAAATGACAAAACAGAAATAGATCCCGTAAGAATCCCTTCTTAAAAATATTTCTGGTTGCAAAGTAAATTATTTACTGTAAATCATCGATAACTCGAGTAACCTCATCGGTCTCTCTGACTGACTCCCTTAACAGAACTGGATATGTCCCAAAGGACAGAAAACACCAAAAAAACCATGGAAATTAAAAAAAAATATCAGAAACTCTATGAAGCAGCCTAACGAACACGTAAGTAGCTAGAACAAAAATAAATTGTAAGACGCATCCAAAAAACACTATGGGAGATGGGTCGGTAAAAATAAATGAAGGCTATCGCCTTCTCTGGAAAGCTCAAGGGGCAATCTGAACCAAAGATAGACATCTTTGGGGTACCCGGAAACAAGTAGAAACATACTGTAAGACAGAAAACAAAAAGACTGCTCTGGAGCACAAAGATGACTTCGGAAAAGGTTCCGAAGGAACGAGGAGCATCGTCACGGGGATTAGAGAGGTCCCGAAGGGGCCGGAGAGACCGAAGAAGTCTCGGGGCCGTGATGAGCTCAAAAGGGAATCGAACAAAGCACGGATGCCCTCGGGGGACCGAACGGAAATGCACGGCACGGATGAGAGGACTGGGGTAATGGGTGTGGACTCGGGAAGAGCTCTGAAGGGAAAAGAGTGTTGCAAAGTGCCCTCCCGAGCTAAAATGGGGCTCCGGGGCGTAGGGCATGTCTCGCAAGGGCTAGGCAGAGGGAGTGGAAGAGTCCCAAAGGAGCCCGAGAGATCAAAGGCTCAGAGCTAACGATGCAGAACTCCGAAGGGGACTTCGACAAAGCACGGATGCCGTCAGGGGGCCGGGAGGCGAACGAAGACATCCTAAATGGCAGAGAGTAACGCGGGAGCGCTCTGAAGGGCACAAAAAAACCCGAAAGGTGGCCAGAGAGACCGAAGGAGGCTCAAGAGCGCAAAAGGACGTGGGAGGGGATTGGAACGGGGTACGGATGTAGTGAGGAAGATGCTGACCCATTGGAGGGAAGAGAGATGGAGGAGAGGACAAAAAGACCGCTCTAAGGAAGAGGGACGACCCGAGGACGTGTCCTGACAGACCGAGAGAGCTACAAATTACATTCCAGAGGTAAGAGCGTGCTGAGGAGACCCTCTAAAGCCTCGAGATGAACGGAGAGGGGAAAAAACCAAAAGACACAGAGGGGACTTAAAAACCAACCGGGTATGTGACAAGCAAGAAAGTAGTAAAAGTAGGGGTAGACAACTTGATAAAAGTAGACGTGGAAAGAAAATGTCAAGCCCCTGCTGCCAGGCAAAAAGGGCCAGCCCGGAAAGGGGTGCCTGGCCTGAAACCTCCCTCAGCGGCCCTCGCACAGCCCCACTGACACTGGGGCTGCGGGCTCGCCTAGACCCTGAAAGGGGCCTAACTTTTCTTACCGAGCCTCTCGCCCTTGACTAGCATCCAGCCTTCAGACTGAAAATGTCCAGCCTCCGCTCCCAGGTGAGATGTGCCAGCCCCACGTTCTGGTTGAAAGAAACGGTTTGACTTGCGTTTTCTCTCATTCAGGTTTAGTTCTGACTTGACTCAGTAGAATTTCCTTCCAGTAACTGCAAAGCTCAGCTAACATCCACCATCCTGAAAAATCTCAGGGGCCACTTGTGACAATTTGTGTTTGCTTCCTTGGTTGCCTGGAGGCAATCAGTATGCAAATACCTGGGCAAATTTGTTATACCCCCCAGTCCTGCATGTGGGTTAAGCCTTGGGAAGGTGGCTGGGAAGAGTGGGATTTCATTTAATTGACCTTAAAACAGGACAAGAACTGATGTACGGCTGGAGGTGCTCTGACTTTGTTCAGAGGCGTGGTTGTTATTCACTCAGTTATTCACTAGATTTATTATTAACACATTTGGCTGTTTTGCAGGGTTGGGTGAGGGGAACCAACACAAATGGAGAGTTCTGCAGGTAACTCGGACACTGTGAGTGCCTTAGAGATTTACCAACTGAAGACGCTTACGAGAAGAGGGATTTGGCTTAGGGGATCAGGGTGTTTTTACCTGTAAAGGAAAGGATTTGGGGGTTTTTTGTGGTTATTGCAGGGCTGTGTCTTTGGGATATCCTTGAAGAAGTGGCAACAGGAGCTGCTCGCCCCTGGCTGGGAGCAGGAGGGCAGGACCGTGGGGGGAAAGACAACCTCCATAACTGGATGCTGCCATTTAAATCAAAATTAGATTTAAGCGTGTTTCAAGAAAAATTGCTGTTTAAAACTATACCTGTTAAAGTCTAATTTATAGTTACCTTTTGAAAAGTTATTCAGTGTAGAAACTTTCAGAAAAGGACATGAGAAGCTGAGTGCTTTCACCTAAAGGCCATTTGGCAAAATAATGAGTAAAAATGGCTGTTGTAGGAAAAAGAAAAAGATGTATTTCATCTTTGTCAACTGTGTGGTAACAGCATAAGTGCACAGGGAAGGTTTATCGAGTTTACAAAAAAATAGCCTCAAATTTAGAGTCAAGAGACTACAGAAGTGTAAATCACATGCTTAAAGGTTACACCAATTCCTTACTTAAGAAAAATGAGACTGACTACAAATGCAAAATAGGCTAAAACTGATTAGTTGAAAAGATGCTTCCTGTCAGCTAATTTAAACCAGGATTAGTCACTTAAATTAATTCAAGCAGGCTAATAAGGAACATTGGTTCTACCCCTCCCTTCTGGAGCAAGATAAAGCTGGGAGCTCTCAGCCTCCTGCGAGAACAGCCCCATGTCTCTGTGGCTGATGCTTTAGGAAATTAGGGGCTGTTGAAGGTGAGATAGCAGAGGAGATGAAGACAGCCTGAAACTTCAGGGTAATTTTTAAGTCTGGACTAGCAAAGCCAGCTCTGGCCAGCGTACAGTGTGGCCAGTCAAATTTTATTTCTTTGCTTTTGCCTGCATTGTACCAGTCTGGGGATGATCTGAAAGCTGCAGCTTAAGGGAGAAGCTCTGTTGGTCACAGAGCTAAAAGCACAACTGGAAAGGAGGGGGTTTTTTTTGGGGGGGGGGGATTTCTTTATTTTTTTCCCCTCCCCAATCTTTCATTTAAAAACATGAACTGCAACATGCTTCCTACAAGGTTTGCTGGTGGCTTGTATGGCTGAGAGGGGGCTGTGCCCGAGCAGCAAACGGGTATCGCGCGGAGCCGGCCCGAGTGTCCCGGGGAGGGGAAATACTGTGAAAACACTTCCTTAGCTGGGAGCGTCCTGTTTTATAATGGGATGTGGCCAACTCCCGGGGCAGGTGGGTCAACGTTTGATGCCCCAATCTGACTGGGTGAAACTGGGATTAGAGGGCATGGTGACTCACGGTGACGGCAGCCACCTTTGTGCTGTACGCGCCCGTTTTTTCCACAATGTTTTGCTTTTGTTTTCTGCTGTGATTGTTTTGGATAACCCCACAAATTAGCGCTGTGGGAAAGAGCGCGCTGGCTCCCAAACCGGGACCGGTGTCGGTGCTGGGAATGCAGCTGCCTGGCGGCTCAGGGAGAGCATTTGCTGCGGGGCAGGGAGGGGGGGATGACTCTGAGCCTTTAGTGCAACGTGTTTTAATCACAAAATAATTATCTTTAGAGTTCATATTGTGGCAGATTCCTCAAGAATGGCGAGTTTTCTCATCCAGGATCAATCCCTCAGGGTTTGCGCAGTGAATAGCTGCCGCGGCCGGATGAGCAGGACCAGGGGAGACTGCACAGCCCAGGAAGGGGGGGACAGGAATTGTTTTTAACTCCCGCATCTGTTTCCCCAGCCAGGACACGCTGTGATGCACTGCGTAATGAGTTAAACGGCAGAAGGGATGTGGGGGTCCGGCTGCCGCCTCCCTCCTACGCAAAGGCGGGATGCTGTTTGTTGCCCCTTGGGCAGAGCGCCGTAGGTAGCCATCGCTCACGAAATCATTTCCGCCTTTGTGCGTGGCGTTGAGTGCAGCTGTGCGCATTGGGAACAACAGTCATCCCCCGGGAGAAGGGAGATGAGACGGGAGCTGGCGGCGCAACCAAGAGGGCTGCAGCGCCGGCACCCGACGGTGATACGGGCGCGTGACGCACCCCCTTTGGAGACAGATCTTGCTATTGCATTAAGGTAATAAATCTGGGGCGTAGGAGGTGCTTACAGAGAACTGGAGAAGGATGTTGTCGGACAGAGGCTTGACTGCTCAGGTTGCTCTTTCCGGCTGCAGGAGAGGAGTGGGGCTGGTCCATGCATGTGAGCCTGGGCAGGGGTGGGCAATGCTCTGAGTCCCCAGCCTGGGAAGCTCTGAATCCTTGTGTTTTACCTAAACGGGATCACAAGATAAATGGTTTATGAATGTCACACATTCAAGGGAAAGAGGCAGCTGACCGTCTGATTTCCGAGACCAAACGAGCTCAGGTAAGAGTCATTGTTACAGGACATCATCTGCTGCCAGCCGGGGAGGGGAACCATCTCCATCTTCTGGCTTCATCCTGCAGCTGAACAGACTTGAGTAGTTCTGACCTCTTTGAACTCATTCTAGGAGAGGTGAAGTAAACTTCAAAAGTCAAACTGTTGATTAAAGTCTGGAAATATACAACTGCCTACACCATTGTTCTCGGACTTATCTTATTAGCCATAAAGAGATATACTACTTTCACGGCAACTTATTACCATGACTGAGACCTGATCAAGAGAACAAACAATTCCACTGGCAAGTTCTGCGAGTATGACGGGGAGGAAAAAAAGCAATGTGCAAGAAGGAAACAGTAAAGCACAAGAAGCTGGAAAGCCACAGGGAAAGCCACACACCAAGGCGAGCTCCGGCTGAAAAGTGACTGGAGCGCTCAGGGCTGCGACGGCCTCGCTGAGTAATGTGACATGGTACAACTGGCTCTGAGCAGACCGGTCAAGGTTTTAGGAGCCGATGATCCTGTACTGAAACCGAAGTTATGACACATGGCAGCTGAAATGAAACTCAATCAAAATACAGTTCGAAGCCCTGCTGAAAGCTACCCCCCCCCTTCCAACAGCACCGCTTTCAACACCAAAATACACGTTTGTAGGTTGGATGTTAAGAGGAATGAAGTCAAGAGTGCAAAAACGCACACAATGTTGAAGCTGCTTGTCCGAGTCAATGCACCTCCCATCACAGCCTGCGCTAGCCAGCTGCTGGGAAGATTCGTTGGCGTCGGCTAACGTGGAGCTGAGCAAGACCAAGCTTTAAGGTGCAAAGTTTTACAGTTACGGTTCTGAGCACAGGACTCGGCCCTTGTGCTGTTACTTACTTTTCGGATCACGTCAGCTTTCAGGAGTACCAGATGTTTTCCAAATTAGCAGTAGAGTTGTCTTTGCCCTGAACACGAAGGCAATTAATGAATTAGTTTCAGGGTGTAAAACTGCAGCGGGGAAGCTCAGGAAGCCACTCCACACACAACTCCCTAGGCCAATTTCTGAAGTCACGCAAGTGGAAAGATTTAATAATCCAACACAGAGTTTCTATAAACTTCAGCCTATTGCACACACCTCTGCTATTGTCCCATCTGTTGACGTAACACACACATCTGTCTTTATCCTGAACTACAGATAGTGACCTGCCAGTGACTCACCTCATCCTTACGTTCACTCCTGTGGACTCATTTTCATCTAAATTATACAGTCCAATTAAACTTGGATTTATTTTTTTGCAATGTTAGATATAGTTATTCCAGCAAGTCACTTATTGAAACCTGGGTATCTGTCATTTCAGGAAGGGAGCCTTGATTAACAAGCAAACATACAGCATTAGACGATTCAGGATAAAAACAGCGAGATTCACGCACCAGAAGTGCCATGTATCATCCCACACAGTTACTTTCTGAACTACAGCATGACTACAAATAAAAGGGTTGCAAAACAGAGAGAAGAGGAGGTTAACCAAGAAGATTGAATGGCAAACAGATCAGACGAGTTTGGGTTTGAATGATGGAATCTCAGTGACAGAGGATCGGAAAGGAATTCAGTGATGGAAGTCCACAGTTCACTAGGACAACACCGCACAGTACAGACAGAAATGATGAAGGCCATCATCCTAGCGGTGTAACTTTGTGCTAAAAGGTACCTGTGCTACAGTACTGAGAGCAGCAAGGCTGGCGTAACAGCTGATGAGAAGACAAGAGAAGGCTTGCTATTGCTCAATTGGGATTTGAATGCATGGCAAAGTCAGAAAGAATTAAAATAAATACAATTTAGAAGTTATAGTCCTCGTAAAGAGTGGATTTAATTGCTCTTTTTAAACTTGTACCATTCTTTATAGATAGATGTTACCCAAAAAAAAGGGAAGAAAGGAGGGAGCACCTAACAACAGAAACTCTGAAGGAGAAAAAAGGTGGGGGAAGACCTGGCAGTCCTGGGGAGGTCCGGCCCTAATCAACAGTGATGGCCTTTATCAAAGTGCAGTCCTGGAGGCAGGAGATGAAAAAACAGGTGTAAGGGAAGATAGGCAGTCATATTTAAGAACTTCTATTAGTCCTAATATTAAAAGGCACACAGAGGTCACAAAACCTGGATGAAAGGAGGATTCAGATTGTAAAACGAGGCGTTGAGTCCCAGTGAAGGCCACACACGTACGGCCTTTTAAGCCTGAATTTCAGAATCATTTGTGCTGCCAAGGAATACCATGGGGGGACACACACACACCAGAGAACAAGGCAAGGAGACTAGCACAATACATTGTTTGGTTCTGTAGTTTCATAAGCACCAAATTCACTCAGATGTACTTTTTAAAATGGGTTTGTCCAGAAAGTTCTTGAAATTTATTATACACATTTAATAACAGATGATACTCAACATTCAAGTGTTGTTGAACTAAGTTTACAAGCACTTTAGCATACAATGTATACTTATGCTAAGAAACAAGATTCAGCATATAAGGAAGTGCAGAAGGAAGCTACTTTAGATATCCCCTTCCATCCAGTATCTATCTACATAATACCTGTTTTAGTTTAAAACCCTAGGCAATGTCAAGTAAAAAGACTAATCAAATATCTACACTTAATTGCGCACATCACATCTACTTCAGATGCAGGACAAAAATTTTCAAAAGCACGTTCCATTCCTCCTTCCAGAGGAACCTCAGACTTCAGAATTGACTTGATTTCAGAAACAGAGCTTGAAATTTTAAAAAAATTCAACATTAGCAAACCAGTAAGTTTCAAATATGATTATGAAAAAGGCAGCAAGCCACCAGGAGTCTTTAGACAAGCCTTCGGACCAGCATTTACGTGACAACTAAGTTAATGCAACCCTGCCATTAATTTTTTTTGCAGGACCTCAAAACATTTTATTTGCCGTGACAAGCAATTCTCAGCAGCAAGGGTTCTGTTGGTTTGTTTTAAGCTTATCCATCCCACAGAGCACTGACCAGGTAAGACTGTTTTACTCTTGCTTTACAAGAACAGCAATCTGGACACGACGGGAGCATCGCTGAATTAATTAACAGAGGGCCGTTCCTGCTACCCCCGGGACAGTTAAAAACAAAAGCCCCAATTTTTCAGAAGCCAGCATATCAGATCAAAGACTTTTTCGTATCTGCGTATTCATTAACCCTGTACAAAAAGAATGCTGATTAGCAAATGTAAGTGTTCATATAAAAATAGCCAACATCTGTTTAAATTTAGAAATTTATTTTGTTTAATCCACAAGCTTTATATAGCTTTAGTTAAAAAAAAACCAAAAACAAAAAACAGTGAAAACATGACAATATCCAAAGTTCAGGTTCCTCAAACTTTCAAAGACCACATCTCTGAAAGTTGCTTATACCATTCAGAAGAACCGTAACGAGACAAGATTTATGAATGGGGCAACGACATCTCACAAACAAAATTTATGTAACTGAAGGAATTTTTCTGGGACTGCTGATCATGGAAACTGCCCTTTAAAAAAAGAACATAAAAATACAAATGAAATTCCAGTGTTCCAAATCAACATGTTACATCAATATAAACCCACAGTGTCCTGGTAAACAACATGCTTTCATTTATGTACCATTCTAATTTGCTACTCTTGATTCGCTTTAATGGAGACTATACAGGCAACAGTAGAAAGCATTAAAATATACGTACTTCCTCGGTAATTCTGCAGTGGTTTTACTTCTGGGCAAGCTTACAAACCACCAAGGTTAGTAGCATAATGTAAGTGGATACAAAAGAAGTCAAATGAGACCCTCACAAATTATGCTAAAGGCTTTGTTGAATTTCAAAGAAACTAGGGAACTGACGGTCATGTTTAAAACCTTCAAAACAAATTCCTACTGCTTCTAAAAAGTCTCACTCTAAATGAAATTATGTTGACTTGTCAATGAAAGAATGTCACTAGTACACTGTGGACACCTTTTGTAATGTAAATCCATGCCCTTTGTACATGGTGAACCTCAACCTAGCAATTATTACAACAAATGTTATATTCTAAAGCTCAAACACATTTAGCAATTTGAAATTGAATTCTGAGTACAAACCAAATAAAATGTACATTATATCAAAGGATTCAGCCTAGGATGGTGGCGACACTTGTGCCTTCCTCATCGACCTCAGTGCCTTCTCTCGCAGGTGTTTTTCTAGATCGTCAAGGTTGTCTTCCGGTTCGCTTTCTGTCTCCTTCAAACAAAGACAAAGCATTTCTTCAAACACTGAAAGCTAAGCCAGGCCGCAGCCCTCCCAACATTACAAATCAGCAAGTAAAATCATTGACACCAAGTTGCATTTCTGCAGTAAGACTGCTGTTTAGATTAAGAGTGCTGTGCATATTCATCTCAGTCTATTTTTACACTGGACACTTAAGAAGCAAAGCACAGGTACCAAATTCCTACCTTTTTGGGTTCTGTCTCCGCTTCCTGGTCTTCCTGTGCTGAGGTGGTATCTGCTGCAGCCACAGCAGCAGCTGCTGCAGCTGCTGCAGCCTTCTCCTTCTTATGTTTTTTGTGTTTCTTGTGCTTTTTATCCTTTTTATGCTTCTTGTCTTTCTTTTTCTTCTTCTTCTTCCCACCCCCTTCTTGATCGGAATTCTGTAAGAAACAATTCAACAGATATTACAAACTCATTCCTAAGGCTTCAAAATGTTGTTCAAACAAGCCCACAGCCATCCTGGGAAATGCGAGAGGACTGAGCAACATCTGAAGCTCGGTAAACTCAACACGGTCTTCAGAACTGGGGGAGCGTGACTTTCCCCCCATCAACTGACAGGAACAATCCTAGAAGACTGATATTGCAACGCACGGCCGTGCTGTGTCTGTTAAAACCAGACCGTAACACCACGCAAACTCAATACGCTCGTCGTAGGAATGGCAGGCAAGTCTCTTCATAAAAATTAATACTGCAGGCGGAGTCTAACTCCCTCAAACGCTCCTCTGGCAAAGGATGGAAGTGTTCCTAGGAAACACCTTAGGAGAACAGATGAGGATGCCAAACAATCTGTTCTCGTGCTATTAGGAACGGCCCGAGTTTGCACGTAAGGCTACTAAGCAAAAATAAGACCACCTCACTTTGTAGACCATGAAACTCAAGTAGACTCATAAAACGGGAAAGTCTTTTCTTCCAGAAGTTAAAATTTATATACAATAGCACTTTTTTTTCCAGATTCAGAATTGTTAAGTTTGAAAAATTTGCTACAAATTGTTTTAAAGAAGTTTTTAACTATGAAAAAAAAAAAATCAGTCCAAGGATTTTAATTTTTTTTTTTTCTCTACGTGAATAAGCTTAGAGCTGTTCAGCAGCCAAGTCTCCATGAAAGTAATGTGCCATATAACCCAAACCAGTATTGCTTTTATTAGCAAACAAATACCCTTGCAGGTGACGGGCTCTGAGTTGGGCTTTTAGCCTTTTTTGCGGGTGACCAGTTTGCAGAAGGAGAACGAGAGCGAGTAGGAGATGGAGGTCCTTGATGTTTTTTCGGTGCTGGCTCCGGCGATCCCGATGCAGACCGTGATGAAGACACCCGTCTCGCAGATCGTGGACTTGGTGTGGAAACCCTTAAAAATAGAAGAGCTACACTTAGATTCTAGCATTAGAGACGTAAGAGACAAAACAAGAAAGTGACAATTAACAGAAAAGCCGGACGAATATATCTGCTTATAAGTTGTGGTTAAGCTGCCACTTAAAAAATGATTAGTTACTTTGCAGGCATATGTTACAAAAGGCAAAACAATCTAATACTGCTGTGCATCCGTAATGCAAAAGGATATTGCAACTTGATAGCTTCTTAAACCAACAATACTACTATTGCTGTTCAGGAGCGATTGCTCCCTTTCTTCTGATATGACTAATTTATAACCACATTAAAAGCCATGAGAATAGCAATGCTATTTTATCATCCAATGAAGAAAGAGTGCAAGACCTTCTATTCAGCTACATTTCCTTTCTGAAAGAATTAATAAGCCAGCACCATACTTCTGACTATCTGCTTGTAACTGCGGCATCACGCCGATGAAAACTGTTACAGTTCTACATGTTTTTTTGTCTTGGATGACCGCTTATGAAATGACTTATGAGATAATTTAAAGTGTTGGTTCCCTCCTGCAGTTAGCTTTAAAATAAGACAAAGTTCATTTTTATTTGAACAAAGCTAGCAAGAAAACGTGTCATGAAGTTCTCTGCACCTGCTCAGTCGCAGTGCTTTGTTGTGCTATTAAAAGACACCTCATACTTCACATAAATCCTCTTCAACGCTTCTCCCTGCGTTGCACTCTATTTTAACAGATGTTTCCAATCTAATAAACTTCAGAAAATCAACGTTATGACGGTGGAAGCCGAACAGAGCCACCAACACTTGAGCAATCTCGAGATGTATGAGAACCATTTAAATGTGATTCCCTAGCTATCCTCGCTGCATTAAAACAAAACAAAAAAAACCCCTTGCAAAACCACCAACAATAGAGATGGATTTTTTTACTTTGTCTTCTTGGGTTCTGGCGTTCTTGACACCCTCCTGATGGGTCTAGTGCTTGGAGATGGAGACTGTCTTCTCTGGGGTGAAGCTGAAGCTCCCCTTCGTGGTGGTGGTGGGCTTGCAGAGGTATGAGAAGCTCTAGGCCGTGGTGAAGGTGAATGCCTTTTGTTTTGTGGTGGAGAACGTGTTTCCCGATTGGACCTACTGGGAGGAGATCCCTTCCTGTGCTTGGAAGATATCGAAGGTGAACGCCTTTTAGCGGCTGGCGAGCTCCTTTGTTTTGGCGGTGGTGAATGGGAAACTCTGCGTTTTGACTGTGGAGAGGGTGATGCCCTTCGTTTAGGCGGGGGAGGAGGAGAAGCCGTTCTTCTCTTAGGTGGTGGAGAAGGAGAATACCGTCTCTGTATCGGTGGAGAGTATCTCCGCGGAGAAGGTGAACGTCTGCGTGGGGGTGGCGATGGAGACCTACAGAGAAAACAAATGTTCAGGTGCCACATAGGCAGGTGAATTAGTTATAAGTGTCTCACAAGTCTTTTTCCCCTCTTGGGGGAAAAGAATTCCTCTAAAAAAAAAAAAATCTTTAAAACTTTACTTAATACCAATTTTTTTCAAAATCAGCTCAATGGGTGTTATTCAGTATTTGATACAGCAATCAAACAATATCCAGGCCACACAAAAATCTCACTAACAAAACTACGTTCTCCTCAGTAACTGTGAATCAAGGAACTGGTTTCCTCAATCACGGCATTTCTTTTTACACGTCATAGTTGGAAGTCAACGAACTGAAATGGACCGCTTCACGACAAAAATGCGATACACTACCTTCGACGAGGTAACGAGGGTGAGCGCCGCCGCCTAGGAGGAGGGGCGGGTGAAGGAGAGCGTCGCCGCCTGGCTGGTGGGGGCGATGGACTTCTCCTCCTCCTACTGAAGGGATAAAGGGATTCTCAGAAAAGTTGCAATTGAGCCGTGAGATTCTCTTTTGTTCCTCTGTTTTCACTATACAAACCCATCTGGTTCATGCACTTCAAAATGAAATTCTACTAGAAGATGGAGAAAAATAGATTCGTCTTTCTAAAGAGTGTGAGACCACATGTAATTTTACTGTAATTTTCAGAGCCCACTAGAGCAGTCACAAGACAATTTCACATTCTGCTTAGCCTGGTCTATTCACATCTTGCAGCCAAAGAGGAATCCCAACCCTCTCCCATTTCCTTCTCCTGAAAGCTCATTTCTGTCATTTCTCTTGCACTGAATCTAGTGATCATCTAATGAGTCAGACCAGCTTACTGATCCACCAGGAAACTAACCCAACAAAAACTCTGTCGTCATGCACTGACACGATTGCTAGATCCAACACAAAGGAGGAACTGGGAATGCCTAGCTGTGTCAGGCAGACCAAAACCACGTTTGGCAGCAGTCTGAAGTTGGATCAGATTAAACAGTGTGAAACCGTACCCTTGAAAACAGCTTTTATCTATAGATCTGAAATCCAAATTGACTTAATTCCTGAAATGCAGAGAAAAATCAGAGCTGTTGCTAAATTGCAGCTATCTGGATTAAAATTATTCACAAAGTGAGCCGTTTTCTGCTCTGCAAGGTTTACAACAGACTTCTGGAAAGGGCTGTGTTAATCAAACACATACTTTCCTAGAGCTTTAAAGGAGAGGAATATTGGTATTTTGTAAAGTAACACATTCCTTTTTCTTTTCTCTTTTTTCCTTTTAAAGCAATTCAGATAAAATGACTGGATAAAGAAAAAAAGAGAGTAATGAAAGAGCAAAAAAGCTCATCTACAGAAACTGCGATTTGATTGCAAATATGCTGGCTGTTGTTCTCCAAGGCAATGAGTTACACTTTTTATAGAGAAGAGTTTGCTCCAAAAGACAATGTTCTTTTACGATCAAAAAAAAAATACCAGCCTTCAAATGTCACAGTTGCCCTAATGAAACGTGTATTTACACAACAGGCAACAGGTGAATTTAGTATGATGCGAAACAGATTAAGATCTTTGAATTCCAATCTGGTTTACATTTAATTGTTTGACAAGATCTATAATTAGAATTATCTACGTTTGTAGAAGTAGTCGTACTTCATCTCATACATCACCGTGTATGCTGCAATTACATTGTAGCTAGGTCTTAATTACAGATTGCTCACAAGGGTCATTATATCAGACTGATATACCCATCAAGCGCCCGGATCCCTGCACCTTCCTATATTCCGAGATCAACACAGAGCAAACAATTTCACAAGTAGAAGCGTTAACAATACCGCCTACATAAAAACAGAAAAATAAAGTACGTGTTCACTAATAGTCTACTACTTGTCTACTACTAGTAGTTCTAGCTATCTAATCAATAGAGGAATGAGACTTTTGAAAATTCCAAATATCCGTGACCCAGAACATCGAGATCTTGATCGCCTGTTGCCAAGTCTACAGAAGGGTTTGAGCCAGAACATCAATGGCAGCAAGAATACAAAGTAACGCTCACCCATCTTTCAAATCTGCGTATATGGAATAAGAAAACCCCTGAAGAATACGAGCATTCAGCTGTTTTCAGGCATCGGTAAGATGCTAATAACGTTAGTTATTAGCTGTTACACGCTTACGTGAATTAACAAATAGCGAACAATGAAGGAGACAGAGCGCGTGTTCCTTTTTTTCTTTTTTGCCAGTGGAAATGGTCCCAGATCCAACACATTAAGAAAAACATCAGTCTGAATTTCCCTCGCCTTACTACTTCGAGTGTGCAAGTCCAAAGGATGGCAAGTACTTATCCATGACAAAACAAACGAGAGCCTGTCTAAATGATTTTCTATATGTAAATCCTATTTAACATATTAATTTCTAACCAACCTTTTCATCACTGGTGATTGCCACCTCTTTTCCATCTGCATCCTGATAGCAGTGGAGGAAAAACAAAACAACACAAATCTGTCTACCATATATTTGAGGCAAAAAACCAACACGTTCGACTAAAGTTCAGGGTGATTCTTAACAAGTGAGCTTAACAAGAATGCAATGGTGAAACAAGGTTGGGCAAACTGAGCATGACTTATTTCTGTTGTGTATTTGCTGACAGTTGCGTAGCAGATAGACAGCATCGTTAACGGATTAATTAGGAAAAAAAGACATCAGTTAGTTCAACTAAGAAGAAATTACCGAGGGGAGGATTCCTTCTGTCGTTTTCGTGGAGACGGTGACGGACTGCGTGAATGCGAATGGCGTCGGCGTCTACCAACCTCCCCATTCTTCACATTGGTTCTTTTAGGTCTTTCTTCTTCAGATGAAGATGAAGAACCAGAATCTATAAACGTAGAAAAATCACTCTCTGGAAAGTTATTCTCATGACACTATCAACACAGTTACTGATAGGGTTATGACTGCAGTTTAAACTGCAGTACTAACCTCCTGCTAACAAGAAGCCTCTATTTAAAAGCGGTTTAACTAAAAACATTACTTGAAGTCAAGCCATAAATAAATCCATCAGAACTGGGTAAAAATATTTGCAGCAACCTAACTGTCCACATAAAATTTGACTAGCCGGGTAATTTAAAAGGTGAACTGCGGTTACTTACAGAAACGTTTAAGTGGACAAAAACCTGCGCCAGGCCGAGGTTAATTTACTGATCTCAAGTATACAAGAGTACAAACTATTAGGAAATAACCTATTGCAACAACAGATTAAGTAATCCATAGCAAACAATATTTGCGCGTGACGGTAGGAGTTTAAAAGTGCAAATTTTAAAGATGAAAACCAAGAGATATACCATAACCTTTAAAAATTATACTTTATTCTTCATAAGTAATAATTAAAGTGATTTCATTATGAGTGGCAAATCTAGAATTAAGCTAACAATAGCACTGCAGTGCACATAGCAAATCATTTTCATCAGTATTCAAACTTAACATGAACTACTTCCTGCAAAAGTAAACTACAATCCCGTTTTAGGAAATCTGTGTCATCCATACCAGATGAAGACTGTTGATTTTGCCTTCTGTACTGACGCCTCTGTTGAACGGAGTCTGCTGCAGCCATTTTACCTCCCTTATCTTCTTCTGAAAAGGTACACATGTGGACAGAGTATTTCAACTGAAGATACAATTTGCTTTATTCAGGCAGAAACAAAGTCTTATTACAGTAGACCACCAACCGTGGATACTATTTTTTTTAGATCTTAAGACAACATTGAGGCTGGAATACACTTTGGCTGAGCTTTTTTCCAAGAAAGCTTGGATAGAAACATTTGAGCCAGTACGAGCAATCATCTTTATACTTCTGAACGCTCTTGCTTTCAATGCCAGCCTATCAAGAGGCTTCAGCACTTTACAACGGCCTTTTATTGTCATGCATCTTTGATTAAAAACCCCACCCAAAGCCAGCGTTGAAAAGTAAGAGCCATACCCGATTCAGACAGTTCTGCTTTCCTTGGTTTTGGTGCTGGCGAAGGAGATTCTCTTTTTTCAGTACTCTTATGCTTGGGTGCTAAAAGATAAAGTCAAATAACTCAGTTGCCATTTACGACATTCTTGCCTACTTTTCTGCTCATACAAACCATACACGTCACCTTTGAGAAAACAGAAGGTGAGAACACTGCTGGAATAAATTTTTTTATTTGATTACCTGATGCTCTGCCAGGTGAAACAGAGCCACGGCTTTTTCTTGCACGGTTTGACTGCTGGGGTGTTGGAGACCTACGTGGTTTTGGAGGTGGACTTGCTGGTGGGGATGGTCTGTGCCTCCGTCTAGGAGGGCTTGCCGAAGGAGAGAGCCTACGCGTTTTACGAGGAGGACTGGATACAGTTCTTTTAGGTGGTTTCTTTGGTGGTGATCGGGAGCGTGAGGAGGAGGATGAAGAGCTACTGCCAGACAAGGATGCTGATGACCGTCTTCTCCTGTAAATCAAATGTAACATTAGATTCCGAATAATCGGCTTCAGAAATCTTTGAGCGTAAACACAGAATTGCATTTGTTTGCAAGCACATATATAAAGCCACATAAAACAGGACTTCCAAAACATGGTGGACAGGCTTCAACACTTGGTTTGTAGAAGAGGAGAATAACCAGTCTTTCACAGTTATTTTTAAACTACATAGTGAGCAAAAAATTGTTAGTGTTACCTTTGCTTGCTTTCTGTCAATCTACAGACTACAACTAAGCTTTTCTCCGGAGCAATTAGTTTTGTTTGGGCTCTCACTTTTGGATGGTTAAGAGAATTCTCTGTGTTAGCACATGTGATTTAATGATCTTCAGAACAGATCTGTTTAAGAGTTTAGTGTGCAAGTACACCAAAAATTTTTATACCAGGAGGTAAAAATTTTAGCCAACTTCACAACTTAACAATTCAGAATCGATCTATCCATTCTTATGTTTTAGTCTTTCATCTTTATAATTTTAAAAAGGTAGGGCCTCTAGAATTCTGCGGCAAAATTTGTGGCAAGTTCTGTTGCAATTGTGTACCTGCAGAATCCACCTTTGGCTGCAGAATTCCTGAGAACCTGGAAAAAAGAAACCCTACCTTGAGCGAGATAAACATTTCCTGAAAGGGAGCTCTTGTACATCTTGCAACATACACGTTTGATACTTTTCACAGTTTTTCCAGTAACTGTGTGAAGTGAACATCTTTACAAACTCAGAAAAATAAAGAAGTCATCACTTTGTCATAAAAAGGAAGAACTGTTCCTTCCTGAGAAGGGACAACCGCTCTACAGGAAGCACCACTTTAATTCTCTTCCTATGAGGAGGACAGGAATCTATTATCTTCCTATGAAGACAAATGTCTGACACTGCCGTAAGTACATCATTTTCTTTGCAAGGCAACCCAGCGCTTTGCTACTAGAACAATTGCTTATGCTGTCAAAAACGTAACCTCCGACACCAGAGAGCAGACCTTGAAGATTTTTTTTAAGTAAGAGAACACAAAGTAGCAGCACAGTTCAAGTCAAAATTTAAATTTTACTTTAATTTTATGCGATGGAAATAAATCATAATTAAAAAACTGCCAACAAGTACAATCTAGTTACTTGTTCTAATTTTTTCCCCAGGTGGGGGAAAGTATTAAGACTTAAGCAAAAAAGTCATAAAAGACATCATGTCCATCTAGGCTGGGAGCTATCCAGAGCCATTTGAAGAAGTTAACATTCTGAAATTGCCACTTTTCAAAAAGGTGAAATTCTCATCACTATTTCAACTCAAAAGAAATCGTTTCACAGCTACTATTATGTTACCCCACAACACACTTATGAAATATGACACTGCATTTTTTACATCACTCAAATCATATACCTGACAGCACTAATGTAAGGTGAACAAGGTAATTTTGATAACACTACTTCCTCGCAACTAACGTTTCCTTCAATTTTCAAAGTTTAACATTTACAGTTGTCTCAAAAAAGGGAATCTTACCGCCTCACAGGGGATCTGCTTCTTCTGTGTCTGGGAGGGGGAGGCATTCGCCTTGGAGGGCTCCTTCTCCTTGGAGATGGCCGTCGTCTTGGGCTCGGTCGCCTTCTAGGGGAGTAAGACCTGTCACAATCAAAAATTCAAATGAAAAGCAACTATCTGATTTTCAGATTTGAGGAAATTTATCCTCAGGGTGCTGAGCATAAAGTTGCTTTTCTCCAAATGCATGACACTAAAGTAGCATGTAGACTAAGATGCAAAGCAGTACAT